>NW_027364599.1:137500-175000 GCF_046119375.1 Phyllobates terribilis
CACGTAGCCATCTATACGGCGCCATCTATACACAGCGGGAGGCCGCACGGCGCCATCTATACACAGCGGGAGGCCGCACGGCGCCATCTATACACAGCGGGAGGCCGCACGGCGCCATCTATACACAGCGGGAGTCTCAGTGCTTTGCAAGAGCAGTCAATAAATTCTGCTTGACTAATTCTGAGCACCATAAAGTCTGGTTCGCTTCTAACCTGCTGTCTTCATTTTCAGCTTGCTGAATTCTAACTCATTTACTGTCATTCGAGACGATGCCTTTGCTGGTCTCTTTCACCTTGAATACCTGTAAGTGCTCCACTTAATGTCATATTTTTGATTCTGCTCTTCTTCATTTGGCATGTGCAATTGTATGAGCAAGTATTCATATGAATTTATGACCTACTTAAACCTTCAAGGACCTTACATTTTATTCAATCAAATTTTTTTCCAGTTTAAAACTATGGGACATATATGTGCCTTGGTCCTCAAAGGGTTTTTAAAGGGGCTGCAAACATAAATATGAAAAAAATAATTCAATTAGTGCTTTTTGTGTTCATTTAATTTTTATTTGAAGTCCATTTTTTTTTATTTACATTGGAATTAAGCCCTACTCCATGGAATGAAGCCCTACCTACATGACATCTGAGAGCTACATGGATCCCGCTTGTGAGGTTCCTGTCCGTCACTACTATTCAGTTTTAGGGTCCACTCACTAAGCCATATATTCTCTCATGCAAGAGAATAGGGCCAATTATGCTAATGACACTGGGCTCAAACTCTGTCAGAGCTTCAACTGAGTGTGATCCGATTCTCTCGCAGCACAGATATGGAGAAGATGGAGAACTTAATTTCTCCATCTTCTCCATAGTCTCTGTGAGTGTTCATCGGACTGCACTTGGATGACATCCGAGTGCAGTCTAATGTTTTACGTGCACCCATAGACTTGTATGGGTGCACATGGTCCGAATATCGAATGAGATTATTTTCTCATGCCAATAATCGCACTGTCCCATAGTATAACATAGGGCCGAGTCCTATCCGATAAAACATCACATAGCATTCGGCCGTGTTATACGACAGTGTGAGCGAGCCCTTAGAGTCAAGGAATATTTACATGCAGATGATGATATTACTCTCCAAGTGTATATTTTTTTAGGCGAGTTCATAGTAAATGCTTTGCCTTTTTGACATGTGATCAACTAAAGAACAAGAAAGATTTAGGACCTCCCCTATACAGAAACGGAAAATAGTTTGGAGGACTTGCATGTCCTTTTTTATTTATTATGAGAAAATCATAAAAGATCCCGTTTTTTAACCATGCTGTGACTTTCTGCTGAGGGAGAGGGAGAGAGCTGCCCTATTCAGAGTCTGTAATAAGACCTGCTGACAAAAGTGTTGAAGATACAGTCTAATGTGAATTAACAATGAAAAAAAGTTAATTTCACAAATGGCTTGTATTTTTTTTAATACAAACTTTTTTGTCTTTACAGCTCCTTTAAAGGGAATCTGTCATCAGGTTTTGCCACCTAATCTGAGAGCAGCATAATGTAGGGTTAGAGGCACTGATTCCAGTAATGTGTCACTTACTGGGCTGCTTAGTGTTGTTTTGATAAAATCATTGATTTGTCAGAAGGTAATTATCACTAGATGACTAGTAAGTTCTGTAGGACCCCACCCCCATCACTGATCAGTAGATTTCTGTGTACACTGAGCATGGGCAGAAAGCTGCCAATCAGTGGTGTGGGCGGGGCTATACAGAGCGCAGCATTCAGAGAGCTGCTAGATCTGCAGCAGATAAAACGGTGATTTTCTCAAAATGACAACAAGCAGCTGAAAAAGTGACACATCGCTGGAATCAGGGTATCTGCCCAAATATTGTGCTGCTCTCAGATGAGGCAGCACAATTAATATTATGCCAAATTAATTTCCCGTGAACTATCACATGATCTATCACAGGGGATCATGTGACATGTCACGTGATAAATCAGGTGTGGGGGGGGGGCGCGCCTTCTAAACTGCCCGGGGCCCTTACTACTCTTAATCCACCCCTGCCCCCACTGATTCCATATTAATGACCTATCCAATGGGTAAGTGATCAATATCAAGGTAGTGGGCAACCCCTTAAAGAAAGCAGACCATATTAGGTACTTCTAGAATATCTTTGTCCCATGCTGTTGATAGACCCCACCGCGTGTAATCGGTACCCTACAATGACTTGTCATCCATAGTCATGTCTTGTAGCACTGGAGCCATTAAATGATGTTGCTTGGCGGCTCATGACGTCACTATAGATGATGTGTATTAATGCAAGTTGTTTAATTGCTACTAATAAGAAATCACTTTAAATCAATATGGAGGCTTATAGGGTCCTCTCAGCTTCCTTTTACATATGGAAGTAGTCGTAGAACAGTATCGTCGATTGTCCCTCCCCAGAAAAATTATCCTTTTTTTTTTTGCAGAGCTCCGATGTGCCAGTCAAAAGGAAATGGAGTGTCTGCAGATTGGTGTGGGAGTGCAGAGGGGCGTGTCCGTGCACTTGAAAGGAGCTGTCTAAGTGCAGTGATACGCCCCAGTGCACTTCCAGACGGATTTGCATATGTTTTCCACACTAGATTTGTCATGATGGACTCATCAGATCTCTTATAACACCATTACGATCATATGTCAAGGTGCTGACGTCCCTTTATGCCTTACGCTACGTGCCACCTAAATGGATTTTCCATTGAGATGAGATGAGGCTGTTGGGTATTTTCCCCGGACCTGTCACGTTTCTGTAGGCTGCAGTCATGTATCCCGCGTCTTGCTCTAATACTTTGTTTTTATTGCAGTTTACTTCCGCCACAATTTCCTCAAGACAAACCTCTCATCACAGTCTTTCCACCGATAAGACATCACCTGGTGGACAAGCAAGGCCCCAATGTCACCTGTCCTTTACTACATAATGTAAGGAGACTTGGGAGATTTTGAGCGCTGGACTTAGGAATGTTGTAATTTAACCTTTCAATGACTGAGGTGTTTTTGTTTTTATAAAGTGGATCTGTGTGGTCTCCTGACACGTCTGTTTTAGTAATCTTATAAACCCTATAAAATCACAAATGTGCAGAATTTGTGTTTCAGACCACTGTGCAGTGCCTATGTTCACACATCGTGTTTTTTTCAGCGTTTTTTTAATGCAAATTTTCAGCTGTGTTTTACAGTACAAGCAAAGTCTATGAGATTTCAGAAATCTCATGCTCACACCCTGGTTTTTGTATGATCAGTATTTTGTGATTTGCATTGTTTTTTGCTGAATAGAGCACGTCACTTCTTTCAGTGTATTTCACCCATTGAAAGTAATGTGTAGTGAAAAAACGCCTAGTGTGAACATAGCCTTACATCTAATTGACAATGGGGTGTTACCTTACTCCTTGTCCATGTCTAATCAGTTTGGACAGTAGGCATAATCACTACGACCAGGGGCCTGGCAGTGGCCAGTTGTCAATGTATCCACACATTTCCAGAAGATTGGCACAACGCAGAGGACCTGGGAAGAAGAGATGCCACGGTATTGTTAGTTCATAGGGAATACACCTCTTTATTTTGGTAGATGAGGTCTTTGTCAAACACATCTTCAGCAAAGGAGAACGAAATGAAAGGATTAATGTATGTGTTAATGACCCAGTTCTGCGTGTGCTCTACGTAAAATGTGGCTGCAGATGGCTGTGCTGCATCGACACGTGAGGTTTGGGAGCCACCTTACATCTAATGGGTGGGGGTCTTACATTGAGGTCCCCACTTCAGACATTTCTGATATTTCCAGTGAATTTTCCAAGGAAGTTTCAGATAAAAATACCATAAGAAAATGTGGTCAACCTTGTTTTAGTTTTTTTTTTTTTTAATATATAAGATTTTTAGTTATAGTCTTTGTTATGTTCACATAGAAGACCGGTGGGTTTTTTCTTTTTTAGGAACAAAGTATATACAGTGGGGAAAATAAGTATTGGATACACTGACGATTTTGCAAGTTTTCCCACCTACAAAGAATGGAGAGGGCTGTAATTTTTATCGTAGGTACACTTCACCTGTGAGAGACAGAATCTAAAAATAAAAAACAGAAAATAACATTTTATAATTTTTACATACTTATTTCATGCAATTATGCAAATTAATTATTTGATACAATAGAAAAACAGATCTTAATATTTGGTACGGAAACCTTTGTTTGCAATTACAGAGGTCAGACGTTTCCTGTAGTTCTTGACCAAGTTTGCAGACACTGCAGCAGGAATTTTGGACCACTCCTCCATACAGATCTTCTCCAGATCTTTCAAGTTTCGGGACTGTTGCTGGGTGCAGTTGTCCTGTCCCCTTTGCAGAAAAGCACCCCCAAAGTATAAGGTTTCCCCAGCATGCTTCTCAGTTGGGACGGTGTTCTTGGGGTTGTACTCATCCTTCTTCTTTCTCCAAACACGTCAAGTGGAGTTGATACCAAAAAGTCCTATTTTGGTCTCATCTGACCACATGACCCTCTCCCATGCCTCCTCTGGATCACCCAGATGGTCAATGGCGAACTTCAAACGGGCCTGGACATGTGCTGGCGTGAGCAGGGGACCTTGCGTGCCCTGCAGGAGTTTAATCCATGACGGCATAGTGTGTTACTAATGGTAATGTTTGAGACTGTAGTCTCGGCTCTCTTCAGGTCATTGACCAGGTCCTCCTGTGTAGTTCTGGGCTGATTCCTGACCTTTCTCAGAATCATCCTTATCCCACGGGTCGAGATCTTGCATGGAGCCCCAGACCGAGGAAGATTGACAGTCATCTTGTGTTTCTTCCGTTTTCTAATAATTGTGCCAACAGTTGTTGCTTTCTCACCAAGCTGCTTGCATATTGTCCTGTAGCCAATCCCAGCCTGGAGCAGGTCTACAATTTTGTCCCTGGTGTCCTTAGATAGCTCTTTGGTCTTAACCATGGTGGATAGGTTGGAGTGTGATTGATTGAGTGTGTGGACAGGTGTCTTTTATACAGGTAACGAGTTCAAACAGGTACAATAAATACAGGTGAGGAGTGCAGAGTAGGAGGGCTTCTGAAAGAAAAACTAACAGGTCTGTGAGAGCGAGATTTCTTGCTGGTTGGTAGGTGATCAAATACTTATTTCATGCAATGAAATGCGATTTAATTATTTAAAAATCATACAATGTGATTTTTTTTTTGGATTTTATTTTTAGATTCTGTCTCTCACAGTTGAAGTGTACCTATGATAAAAATGACAGACCTCTCCATTCTTTGTAGGTGGGAAAGCTTGCAAAATCGGCAGTGTATCAAATACTTATTTTCCCTACTGCGGGCGTGTATGTATATATATATGTGTGTGTGTGTGTGTGTGTGTGTGTGTGTGTGTGTGTGTGTGTGTGTGTGTGTGTGTGTGTATGTACAGTACAGACCAAAAGTTTGGACACACCTCATTTAAAGATTTTTTATGTATTTTCATGACTATGAAAATTGTACATTCACACTGAAGGCATCAAAACTATGAATTAACACATGTGGAAATATATACTTAACAAAAAAGTGTGAAACAACTGAAAATATGTCTTATATTCTAGGTTCTTCAAAGTAGCCACCTTTTGCTTTGATGACTGCTTTGCACACTCTTGGCATTCTCTTGATGCGCTTCAAGTGGTAGTCACTGGAAATGGTCTTCCAACAATCTTGAAGGAGTTCCCGGAGATGCTTAGCACTTGTAGGCCCTTTTGCCTTCACTCGGCGGTCCAGCTCACCCCAAACCATCTCGATTGGGTTCAGGTCTGGTGACTGTGGAGGCCAGGTCATCTGGCGTAGCACCCCATCACTCGCCTTCTTGGTCAAATAGCCCTTACACAGCCTGGAGGTGTGTTTGGGGTCATTGTTCTTTTGAAAAATAAATGATGGTCCAACTAAACGCAAACCGGATGGAATAGCATGCCGCTGCCAGATGCTGTGGTAGCCATGCTGGTTCAGTATGCCTTCAATTTTGAATAAATCTCCAACAGTGTCACCAGCAAAGCACCCCCACACCATCACTCCTCCTCCTCCATGCTTCACTGTGTGAACCAGGCATGTAGAGTCCATCCGTTCACCTTTTATGCATCGCACAAAGACACGGTGGTTGGAACCAAAGATCTCAAATTTGGACTCATCAGACCAAAGCACAGATTTCCACTGGTCTAATGTCCATTCCTTGTGTTCTTTAGCCCAAACAAGTCTCTTCTGCTTGTTGCCTGTCCTTAGCAGTGGTTTCCTAGCAGCTATTTTACCATGAAGGCCTGCTGCACAAAGTCTCCTCTTAACAGTTGTTGAAGAGATGTTTCTGCTGCTAGAACTCTGTGTGGCATTGACCTGGTCTCTAATCTGAGCTGCTGTTAACCTGCGATTTCTGAGGCTGGTGACTTGGATAAACTTATCCTCAGAAGCAGAGGTGACTCTTGGTCTTCCTTTCCTGGGGCAGTCCTCATGTGAGACAGTTTCTTTGTAGCGCTTGATGGTTTTTGCAACTGCACTTGGGGACGCTTTCAAAGTTTTCACAATTTTTCGGACTGACTGACCTTCATTTCTTAAAGTAATGATGGCCACTCGTTTTTCTTTACTTAGAATTTGTATGATGGCAAGAAAAAAGCATCTAACAGTCTATTCAGTAGGACTATCAGCTGTGTATCCACCAGACTTCTGCACAACACAAGTGATGGTCCCAACCCCATTTATAAGGCAAGAAATCCCACTTATTAAACCTGACTGGGCACACCTGTGAAGTGAAAACCATTTCCGGTGACTACCTCTTGAAGCTCATCAAGAGAATGCCAAGAGTGTGCAAAGCAGCCATCAAAGCAAAAGGTGGCTACTTTGAAGAACCTAGAATATAAGACATATTTTCAGTTGTTTCACACGTTTTTGTTAAGTATATAATTCCACATGTGTTAATTCATAGTTTTGATGCCTTCAGTGTGAATGTACAATTTTCTTAGTCATGAAAATACAGATAAATCTTTAAATGAGAAGGTGTGTCCACCTTTTGGTCTGTACTGTATATATACACTGCTCAAAAAAATAAAGGGAACACTTAAACAACAGAATATAACTCCAAGTGCATCAAACTGTCCACTTAGGAAATGACACTGATTGACAATCAATTTCACATGCTGTTGTGCAAATGGAATAGACAATAGATGGAAATTATTGGCAATTATCAAGACACCCTCAAAGGATTGATTCTGCAGGTGGGGACCACAGACCACATCTCAGTACCAATGCTTTCTGGCAGATGTTTTGGTCACTTTTGAATGTTGGTTATGCTTTCACACTCGTGGTAGCATGAGACGGACTCTACAACCCACAGAAGTTGCTCAGGTAGTGCAGCTCATCCAGGATGGCACATCAGTGCGAGCTGTGGCAAGAAGGTTTGCTGTGTCTGTCAGCGTAGTGTCCAGAGGCTGGAGGTGCTACCAGGAGACAGGCCAGTACACCAGGAGACAAGGAGGGGGCCGTAGGAGGGCAACAACCCAGCAGCAGTACCGCTACCTCCGCCTTTGTGCAAGGAGGAACAGGGGGAGCACTGACAGAGCCCTGCAAAATGACCTCCAGCAGGCCACAAATGTTCATGTGTCTGCACAAACGGTTAGAAACCGACTCCATGAGGGTGGTATGAAGGCCCGACGTCCACAGATGGGGGTTGTGATCACATCCCAACATTGTGCAGGACGCTTGGCATTTGCCACAGAACACCAGGATTGGCAAAGTCGCCACTGGCGCCCTGTGCTCTTCACAGATGAAAGCAGGTTCACACTGAGCACATGTGACAGACATGACAGAGTCTGGAGACGCCGCGGAGAGCGATCTGCTGCCTGCAACATCCTTCAGCATGACCGGTTTGGCAGTGGGTCAGTAATGGTGTGGAGTGGCATTTCTTTGGAGGGCCGCACAGCCCTCCATGTGCTCGCCAGACGTAGCCTGACTGCCATTAGGTACCGAGATGAGATCCTCAGACCCCTTGTGAGACCATATGCTGGTGCGGTTGGCCCTGGGTTCCTCCTAATGCAGGACAATGCCAGACCTCATGTGGCTGGAGTGTGTCAGCAGTTCCTGCAAGATGAAGGCATTGAAGCTATGGACTGTCCCACCCGTTCCCCAGACCTGAATCCGATTGAGCACATCTGGGACATCATGTCTCGCTCCATCCACCAACGTCACGTTGCACCATAGACTTTCCAGAAGTTGGCGGATGATTTAGTCCAGGTCTGGGAGGAGATCCCACAGGAGACCACCTCATCAGGAGCATGCCCAGGCGTTGTAGGGAGGTCATACAGGCACGTGGAGGCCGCACACAATACTGAACCTCATTTTGACTTGTTTTAAGGACATTACATCAAAGTTGGATCAGCCTGTAGTGTGTTTTTCCACTTTAATTTTGGGGGTGGCTCCAAATCCAGGCCTCCATTAGTTAATAAATTTGATTTCCATTGATGATTTTTATGTGATTTTGTTGTCAGCACATTCAGCTTTGTACAGAACAAAGTATTCAATGAGAATATTTCATTCATTCAGATCTAGGATGTGTTATTTGAGTGTTCCCTTTATTTTTTTGAGCAGTGTATGTATATGTGTGTGTATATATATAATTTTTTTTAATTTTTTTCAATACATATTTCACTTTGGAGCTGACATAAGTCATGGACATGGGCTCTGTATCATGATATGTCTCCAATTTAGCAAATCTAGATCATGAAAGTAACTCTGTGACCTGCCATGTTGTCACCCTGAGTAATATGCTATAGGTATCATTACTGAGTCATATAGTGATGAAGTGATTGACAGTTGCTCCTGCTTTCTATCGAGCGTCTCTCCTGCTCTCTCTCTCGAGCGTCTCTCCTGCTCTCTCTCTCTCGAGCATCTCTCCTGCTCTCTCTCGAGCGTCTCTCCTGCTCTCTCTCTCTAGCTTCTCTCCTGCTCTTTCTCTCGAGCGTCTCTCCTGCTCTCTCTCTCTCGAGCGTCTCTCCTGCTCTCTCTCTCAAGCGTCTCTCCTGCTCTCTCTCTCGAGCGTCTCTCCTGCTCTCTCTCTCGAGCGTCTCTCCTGCTCTCTCTCTCTCGAGCGTCTCTCCTGCTCTCTCTCGAGTGTCTCTCCTGCTCTCTCTCTCGAGCGTCTCTCCTGCTCTCTCTCTCGAGCGTCTCTCCTGCTCTCTCTCGAGCGTCTCTCCTGCTCTCTCTCTCGAGCTTCTCTCCTGCTCTCTCTCTCGAGCTTCTCTCCTGCTCTTTCTCTCAAGCGTCTCTCTCTCTCTTGCATCTCTCCTGCTCTCTCTCTCTCGAGCGTCTCTCCTGCTCTCTCTCTCGAGCGTCTCTCCTGCTCTCTCTCGAGCGTCTCTCCTGCTCTCTCTCGAGCGTCTCTCCTGCTCTCTCTCTCGAGCTTCTCTCCTGCTCAATCTCTCGAGCGTCTCTCTCTCTCTCGAGCGTCTCTCCTGCTCTCTCTCTCGAGCGTCTCTCCTGCTCTCTCTCTCTCGAGCGTCTCTCTCTCTCTAGCGTCTCTCCTGCTCTCTCTCTCTCGAGCATCTCTCCTGCTCTCTCTCTCTCGAGCGTCTCTCCTGCTCTCTCTCTCGAGCGTCTCTCCTGCTCTCTCTCGAGCGTCTCTCCTGCTCTCTCTCTCGAGCGTCTCTCCTGCTCTCTCTCTCTCTCGAGCGCCTCTCCTGCTCTCTCTCTCGAGCGTCTCTCCTGCTCTCTCTCTCGAGCGTCTCTCCTGCTCTCTCTCTCGAACGTTTCTCCTGCTCTCTCTCTCGAGCGTCTCTCCTGCTCTGTCTCTCTCTCTCGAGCGTCTCTCCTGCTCTCTCTCTCTCGAGCGTCTCTCCTGCTCTCTCTCTCGAGCGTCTCTCCTGCGCTCTCTCTCTCAAGCGTCTCTCCTGCTCTCTCTCTCTCGAGCGTCTCTCCTGCTCTCTCTCTCTCGAGCGTCTCTCCTGCTCTCTCTCTCGAGCGTCTCTCCTGCTCTCTCTCTCGAGCGTCTCTCCTGCTCTCTCTCTCTCGAGCGTCTTTCTAGCGTCTCTCCTGCTCTCTCTCTCTCGAGCGTCTCTCCTGCTCTCTCTCGAGCGTCTCTCCTGCTCTCTCTCTCTCGAGCGTCTCTCCTGCTCTCTCTCTCTCGAGCGTCTCTCCTGCTCTCTCTCTCTCTAGCGTCCCTCCTGCTCTCTCTCGAGCGTCTCTCCTGCTCTCTCTCTCGAGCGTCTCTCCTGATCTTGAGCGTCTCTCCTGCTCTCTCTCTCTCTCTCTCGAGCGTCTCTCCTGCTCTCTCTCTCTCGAGCGTCTTTCTAGCGTCTCTCCTGCTCTCTCTCTCGAGCGTCTCTCCTGCTCTCTCTCTCTCGAGCGTCTCTCCTGCTCTCTCTCTCGAGCGTCTCTCCTGCTCTCTCTCTTGAGCGTCTCTCCTGCTCTCTCTCTCGAGCGTCTCTCCTGATCTCGAGCATCTCTCCTGCTCTCTCTCTCGAGCGTCTTTCTAGCGTCTCTCCTGCTCTCTCTCTCTCTCGAGCGTCTCTCCTGATCTCGAGCATCTCTCCTGCTCTTTCTCTCGAGCGTCTTTCTAGCGTCTCTCCTGCTCTCTCTCTTGAGCGTCTCTCCTGCTCTCTCTCTCTCTCGAGCGTCTCTCCTGATCTCGAGCATCTCTCCTGCTCTCTCTCTCGAGCGTCTTTCTAGCGTCTCTCCTGCTCTCTCTCTCTCGAGCGTCTTTCTAACGTCTCTCCTGCTCTCTCCAGCCCTTGTCTGCTTGATCGCTGATACTGCCATACTTTGTGGTCTGTATACACTGTGTTCCAAATTATTATGCAAATATTATTTTCTCAGATTTTCCCAAATTACCTATATGAATTGCAGTCATTGTAATTTTCCAGTCAAATAACTATTAGAGTACAATTGAAAGGTTTTTGTACAAACTGCCTATGATAACAGTATATTTAAAAAAATAAAACACTCAAACTGCACTCAAAATGCATGTTCCAAATTATTATGCACAGCAGAGTTTTCAACCTTTTAATTTTAATAAAGAACAAAAAAATGGTCTTTTTTGAAATTCTAAGCATTAGCAGGTTATTACACACTGAAATCAAACAGTTTTCAACTCAAAACTTTATTCTAGGTGATGTTACATTTGCACATAGGACCGCTTGTTCGAAAGGAGCTTCTGAACTCTCTCGTCCATTGAATTTGTCAGGTTTTGGATGGTTTCTGCTTCAATTGTTTTGCATGAGGACAGAATACCCTCCCAGAGCTGTTGCTTAGATGTGAACTGCCTCCCGCCATCATAGACACTCCTTTTGATGATGCTCCAGAGGTTCTCAATGGGGTTGAGGTCAGGGGAGCATGGGGGCCACACCATAAGTTTGTCCCCTTTTATGCCCATAGCAGCCAGAGATGCAGATGTGTTATGTGCAGCATGAGACGGGGCATTATCATGCATGAAAATGATCTTGCTGCGGAATGCACGGTTCTTCTTCTTGAACCATGGAAGCAAGTGCTGTTTGAGAAACTCAACATACATTATGGAGTTCATCTTTACCCCTTCAGGGATCCTAAAAGGGCCGACAATCTCTCTCCCCATGATTCCAGCCCAAAACATTACTCCACCTCCTCCTTGTTGGCGCTGTAGCCGTGTTTGCATGGGGTGTCCATCAACCAGCCATCCTCCACTCCATCCATCTGGACCATCAAGATCATTTCATGCATGATAATGCACCATCTCATGATGCACATAACACATCTGCATCTCTGGCTGCTATGGGCATAAAAGGGGACAAACTTATGGTGTGGCCCCCATGCTCCCCTGACCTCAACCCCATTCAGAACCTCTGGAGCATCATCAAAAGGAGTGTCTATGATGGCGGGAGGCAGTTCACATCTAAGCAACAGCTCTGGGAGGGTATTCTGTCCTCATGCACAACAATTAAAGCAGAAACCATCCAAAACCTGACAAATTCAATGGACGAGAGAGTTCAGAAGCTCCTTTCGAACAAGGGGTCCTATGTGCAAATGTAACATCACCTAGAATAAAGTTTTGAGTTGAAAACTGTTTGATTTCAGTTTGTAATAACCTGCTAATGCTTAGAATTTCAAAAATGACCATTTTTTTGTTCTTTATTAAAATGAAAAGGTTGAAAACTCTGCTGTGCATAATAATTTGGAACATGCATTTTGAGTGCAGTTTGAGTTTTTTATTTTTTAAAAAATATACTGTTATCATAGGCAGTTTGTACAAAAACCGTTCAATTGTACTCTAATAGTTATTGACTGGAAAATTACAATGACTGCAATTCATATAGGTAATTTGGGAAAATCTGAGAAAATATTATTTGCATAATAATTTGGAACACAGTGTATATGTACAATTTTAATATGATCAATAGAAATATGTAAATATATTATATATATACACACACTGCTCAAAAAATAAAGGGAACACTTAAACATCACAACTCCAAGTCAATAACACTTCTGTGAAATCTACCTGTCCAGTTATGAAGCAACACGGATTGTGAATCAATTTCTCCTGCTGTTGTGCAAATGGAGCAGACAACTGGTAGAAATGATAGGCAATTAGCCAGATACCCCCTATAAAGGAGTGGTTCTGCAGGTGGTGACCACAGACCATTTCTCTGTTCTCATTCTTTTTGGCTGATGTTTTGGTCACTTTTTCATTTTGCCATTGCTCTCACCCCTAGAGGTACATTAGCATTAGGCAGTGTCTACAGTACAACCCATAGAAGTTGCTCAGGTAGTGCCGTTCATCCAGGATGGCACATCAGTGCGAGCTGTGGCAAGAAGTGTAGCTGTGTCTGTCAGCACAGTGTCCAGAGCATGGAGCAGATACCAGGAGATGTGCAGGGAGCCATAGGAGGGCAACAACCCAGCAACAGGACCGTTACCTCCTCCTTTGTGCAAGGAGGAACAGGAGGAGCACTGCCAGAGCCCTGCAAAATGACCTCCAGCTGGCCACAAATGTGCATGTGTCTGCACAAACGGTTAGAAACCGACTCCATGAGGGTGGTATGAGGGCCCGATGTCCACAGATGGGGGTTGTGCTCACAGCCCAACACCGAGCAGGACGCTTGACATTTGCCACAGAACACCAGGATTGGCAAAGTCGCCACTGGTGCCCTCTGCTCTTCACAGATGAAAGCTCAGTATTGTGTGTGGCCTCCACGTGCCTGTATGACCTCCCTACAACGCCTGGGCATGCTCCTGATGAGGTTGCGGATGGTCTCCTGTGGGATCTCCTCCCAGACCTAGACTAAAGCATCAGCCAACTCCTGAACAGTCAGTGGTGCAACGCGACGTTGGTGGATGTGACTCGCCCCCTGGGCCGTGGGGTACTCGGATCCGGGCAGTAGGGGAACGATGGGAGTAGTAGTGGCAACCCGGTTTCGTGGCTCAGGGTGGTCAGGCCAGTGGTAGTCCGTTATGTGCTGATGTTTATGTCCGACTACGCCACCCGTGGATTTGCGGTTATTAGGAACCGCCGCTGCATGCCGACCGCTGGGGCTGATGAGGTGTGCAGCTAGGGTAGTGTGACTCCCCACGGGAAGAGTGCGGCCCCAGGGCAGTATAGTGGATGGTGGGAGTGATGGTGGTGAGAGTCCCAGTGCTGATAGTGCTGGAGAAGCAAGGAGCACACAGACAACAGGTTGCAGTCCAGGGTCTTTACTAGAACAGGTAAATTGACCCATAAACAGTCCCGGCTAGGAGGGGGACCTGGATGTCTGAGAGCAACGGGGAAATTGGCCCTGGTCAGGGTGAGGGTGTAGGCCTACCGTGCTTTCTGCGCTCCTTCTGGCTATCTCCTCCTGATAGGGTAACAGCCCACGTTTCCAAGCTTTCCATGTATTCTCGCCTGTATGGCCTGCGACGTGGGTTCCTTTCTGCTCCCAGCCTTGTACGGCTTTACTGGTACCTTCTGTTGTGGCAGGGCCTCCAGGCTTCTTAGGCCAAGGAATATACAGTCCCCTGCGGACTGGTTCTCTGCTGGGGGATGTGGAATCCTCTCAGCCTCAGACACCAAAGTCTGGTAAATTAAGTCCTCTTTCTGCCAAGACAGGCTCTCTTCGCCTCTTGTCTCTGGCTTGTGGCTCTCCTCCTGCCACACTTCCTCTTAGGTGCAGTGCAACTGTCTGTCCCTGTTCTGCTCTGGGACAAGTCTCAATGCTGAGACAGGCCATCCAGTTCTCTCTAACCCTGCCCCCAGCACCAGCTTTTATAGGGGCAGCCTGCTCCCCCTACTGGCCTGAGACAGGAGGCATTGCATGCTAATGTTCCCCTGACTAGAGAACCTCCCCCTTGCTCTCAGACACAGCTTTAATACATTTTGTGGCATCCAGGCCAGGGTGACACATTCCCCCCTAGTGAAATTTAGTACTCCGGGACTAAACAATAAACAAAGACAATAAAACATTAATAGACATTAATAGACAGACGACGCACAAATTGAGTTCTTAAGGTCACAGTGTGGCCTGTGACCGGGTGTCCATATCACCAATACAACGGGGAGCCTTAACCAGGTGGGGGTCTGTCCTACCCCAAGTCCTTCACAGTCTTAGTTCATTCCTTGGTTAGGCTCCGAACGCAGTCCATACCAGGTCCCGGTTATAAAAAGTCCATAACCTGTGAGTCCTTACAGTAACTGCAAGAAACTGAAACACGGAATTACCAAACATGCATGTAACTTTGCAAACAATTCAACATTTGGCAACAAGGTTATTTACAATTTTAGTGCGCTCTATATTCTCCAGCGAGCGGGTATCAGCCCCTTTGTGCTCCTGGTTGACCTACGTAGCCCACTGTCTGGTGGTGGACCAACCTGGCTTTCCCCACTAGCGTTAGGGTTACAGCTATCAGCTGGGTGTACAGGTAGGGAAGGCAGCTGTCTGTGGGTCCTTTGGCTTACCGCAGGCATGGCAGGCTCACTGTCAGCAGAGGGTTGACTCTCCTGGGCTGCTGGTACAGGCTCTTCTGCCTCTGGAACCGCTTGCTCCTCTTCACCTTCCGGCTCTGGTGTTGGTTGTTGCTGTGCCGGTTGCAGGAAATGCAGGACGGGTACCACTATGGCATCATTTATGCGAGTCCAGGACTGAGGGAACTCTCCGAGAACGGTGCTGATCATTTCTTCCTTGTCCTCTGCGGGTTCAAGGTCACTCTGATCCTCTTCTGCACTACGGAGTTGCTCGGGGCATCTTTTGAGATGGTCTCTGGAGATGGTACTAGTGGTTTCTCCTCCGTCCTTGGTGATCACGCACACCTTCGGGTTGTCGTGATCAGACTGCAGTACGGTGTAGGGTTCCCTTTCCCACTGGTCGTCCAACTTGTGAAGCCTTCTTTTTCGCTTTAGGACTTGCTCACCAGGTTCTAGGGGACCAGCAGGGGCGTGTTGGTTGAAGAGTTTTTCTTGCCTCTCTCTCACCTGGGCCAGGCTCTTCTCCACAGTCTACTGCACCTTCTTGTACTGCAGTTGCCTTTCCGTATCCCAGTCCGCATCCGGGGAGGTGTCCTCAGGCGTTAGGACTCCCATCTCCAGGTCTATAGGCAGCTTACCCGGTCTGGGTCGCATCAGGTAAGCCGGGGTGCAGTTGGTAGCATTCACCGGGATATGATTGTATAAGTCTATCAGGTCCGGCAGTTTTTCTGGCCACAGGCTGCGCTCCTCCAGGGGCAACGTCTTCAGGAGATCAATGACTATATTGTTCATCTTCTCACACATCCCGTTGGTTTGTGGGTGGTAAGGCGTTGTCCGAATCTTCTTACAGCCATAGAGGTTGCCGAACTCCTGGAAGATTTCAGCCTCGAACGCTGGACCCTGGTCTGTCAGGACCTGTTCCGGATACCCGTGTGGACGGCAGAAATATTGCTGGAAGGCTCTGGCCGCTGTTTGGGCTGTCAAGTCTTTTACTGGGACCACCACTAGAAAACGGGAATAGTGGTCCACGATTGTCAGGGCATAGATGTATCCTGACCGGCTGGGAGCCAATTTGACATGGTCCAGAGCTACCAGCTCAAGAGGCTGCGTGGTGACGATGGGCCTCAAGGGTGTCTTCTGGCTGGTGCGGTCCTTCCTCCTTAGGTGACAAGGGCCACAGTCTCTGCACCATTTTTCTACAGCTCCTCTCATGCCGACCCAAAAGAACCTTCCTCTTAGTAGGAACTCCAGTTTCTTCCAACCGAACCGATGTGTCCCGCTCTGTCATGGTAAGCCCCCAGGACCATAGCTGCATCCCGCCTTGGGACCACGACTTGCCAGGTCAGCTCGTGCGTCCGGTGGTTGACAATCCTTCTGCACAACTTGCCTTCGTAGAGGAACAGCTTGCTCTTCTCTTTCCATAGCTGCTTGGCTTCCTCTGGAGCATCCGGATCTATGCGGGCATCTTCCTGGGTCAGCAGATCTTTCACCAGGCGGATGGCAGGGTCACTATCTTGGGTCTCGGCCCAGCTGTGTTGAGGTAGGGGATTTATCATCACGGTTGTTAGATCCTCCTCCTTCACGCGGTGGGAGTATTGAGCAGCTCCATACCGGTGAAACGCGGGGAGTTCTACCTCCTCCAGCTCTTCTGGGTCTTCGTCACCTTCAGATAAGTGAGGCATCCTCGATAGGGCGTCAGCGTTGGCATTGGTTTTGCCGGCCCGGTACTTGATCAGTCATAGTTGGAGAGACGGGCCATCCACCGCTGTTCTAGGGCACCCAGTCTTGCATTGTCCAGGTGTGTCAACGGGTTGTTGTCCGTGTACACGGTGAACTTTGCGGAGGCCAGGTAATGCTTGAAGCGTTCCGTCACGGCCCACACCACCGCCAAGAATTCTAGCTTGAAGGAGCTGTAATTCTCCGGGTTCCTCTTGGTGGGTCTCAGCTTCCGGCTGGCGTACGCGATCACCCTTTCTCTGCCCTGTTGGTTTTGGAACAGTACGGCTCCCAGTCCCACATTACTGGCATCTGTGTGGAGAATGAAAGGCTGGCCATAATCAGGGTAGGCCAGGATCTCGTCCCCTGTGAGGGCCATCTTTAGCTGGCGGAAGGACTCCTCTTCCGGTTTATCCCACTTGAAGGGCGGCTTTTGGCTCCTGGACTTAGACTGTCCGATCAGGAGGTCCTGCATAGGAGCTGCCATCTTAGTGAACCCGGGGATGAACCTTCGGTAGTAGCCTACCAACCCGAGAAACTGTCTCACCTCTTTGATGTTCGAGGGGCTTGGCCAGCTCTTGATTGCCGTGACCTTGTCAGGGTCGGGGGCCACTCCTTCCGCGCTTACCACGTGCCCTAGGTACTGGTCCTTTGGTTTCAGCAGGTGACACTTCGATGGTTTCACCTTCAGGCCATAGCCTGCCAGGGCTTCGAACACCTCGGCCAGGTGCTTTAGGTGGTCCTCGTAGGTCTTCGAATAGACGATCACGTCGTCCAGGTAAAGGAGGACCGTCTCGAAGTTTCGGTGCCCTAGACATCATTCCATCAGCCTCTGGAAGGTCCCTGGTGCGTTGCAGAGCCCGAAGGGCATACAGTTGAACTCACTCAGTCCCATCGGGGTGGTGAAGGCAGTCTTCTCCTTGTCAGCCTCTGCCACAGGAACCTGCCAGTACCCGCTAGTAAGGTCCAAAGTAGAAAAGAAGTTAGCAGATTTTAGTGCGGCTAAAGACTCCTCTATTCTAGGCAGCGGATATGCGTCTTTGTGGGTGATACGGTTGATTTGTCTATAGTCCACGCACATTCTCATGGTGCCGTCTTTCTTTTTGACCAGAACCAAGGGGGCTGCCCAGGGGCTACAGCTGTCTCTAATAACCCCAGCTTCTTTCATCTCTCTTAGCATGCCCTTTGCGTTCTGATAATGTGCAGGGGGTACAGGTCTGTGCCTCTCTTTTATTGGTGGGTGGCTCCCTGTGGGGATGTGGTGTTCTATCCCTTTTACTCTGCCGAAGTCTAGCGGGTGCTTACTAAAGACTCTCTCGTACTCCTGTACCACCCGGTAGACTCCTTGTTTTTGGTGCAGGGGAGTGGAGTCAGCACCCACATGGAGTTTCTGGCACCAGTCCTCCTTTTGTTTCTGGGAGCCATTACCCTCCGCCTGAGGAGATGGAGGCAAGGGTTCCACGGCCCTGATAGCTTTGTGTTCGACAACAAACAGTTTGGCGAGTGTAGCGTACCTGGGTAAGTGTACTTCCCTCTCCCCAATGTTGAGGATGCGGACGGGCACCCTCCCATGACGGACATCAACCACCCCCCGGGCTGTCAAAATGGTGGGCCTGCTGTCTGAGTACACGGGTTCTACCATGGCTTGGTAGTCTCTACCTCTCAACCCGATTGCAGTCCGACACCAGATCATCATTTCACTTTTGGGAGGCATGGAAATGGGGAATGGGTCACTCAGTCTTACGCTACCGATCTCACCACCAGACAGTTCTACCTGCTGCCGTCTCATCAGGGCTTTTATCTCCTTGTTGAGGACTCTCTGTTGGCTGGAACTAGCATTCACCGCCACCTGTTGTAGAATTACAATTACCTCTGAAAGACAATTTTCAATTACGTTAGTACCCACAGTTATTTTAGGGTGACTTTCACGACGGTCAATGTCCACAATAATCACCCCCTGTGCCGGCAGTTCAACTTTACCAATTTTAATGGTCATCTCCTTGAACCCCATCTGCGGCACGGGTAAGCCATTACTGGCGATGATGCTCAAGTTATTGTCTGGATACCGTGTGATATCAGCATCAGTCCAATACTGCTTAAAAAGTACATAAGGGATAGTGGTTACTTGTGACCTATTATCCAGCAAGGCGCTCATGGGGATACCGTGCAGCACCATGGGTAAAACCGGGCGCCCCCCAACGTACTTATTACGCCAATTGTAAGGGCCTGGTGATCTTATGCCTGGGGGTTGGCCCTTTGCCCCAGGTTGGACCCTTTTAAATTACAGTACCTGGAAATGTGTCCGGGCTGGTTGCATCGACGGCAAATGGGCTGTCCATCCTCTACGTAGCGGTCTGTGGGCCTCCCTCGGAACGACGGGATCCTCCTCTGTCGACGCCACGGGACATCCTCCGGACTTGAAGCCAGCTCGATGGGTCTTGACGGGTCCACTTGCAACGCCTGGACGGTCCTGGTCAACGCCGCGACGCTCCTGGTCAGCTCCTGGACTTGGTGGTGCAGGTCTTTCGACGGGGCTTGGTTCAGGGCCTGTGCATCAGCCCCCACGGGATCCATAGAGGAGGGCGCCGCCTCCTGGTGGTTGGTGAGAGCAGGGCGCCGGGGGTTTATAGCGCCACTGGTTGCAGATTCACGGAGCACCCTTATGGCCCTGTCCTTAAATTGGGCAAAGGTTAGGTCGGGGTTCTGAAAGAACATGAGACGCAGTTGGGCCCTGTGGGCGCTAGACAGCAGACCTTCTATGAATTGTTCTGTTAGCAGCTTATCCGTTTCCTGCACACTGCCAGGGTCAGTTTGTTGAATAGCCCTCAAGGCTTCCTGCAGATTTAGGGCATAGTCTCTGATGCTGTCCTGTGCCCGCTGCTTACATCCATAGAACCTCATTTTAATCTCAGCGGAGGTACGTGTGTCAAAGGTACCCCGCAGCCGGGCCAGAATACCCTTCACAGTCCTTTTATCCTCAGTGGGCCATGATTTTACCTCCCTTTGGGCTGCGCCAGTTAACTGCCCTGTCAATATGCTGACCTTCTGTTCCTCTGTCAGGGGGTAAACGTGGAACAAACTGTATAGCCTTTCCTTGAAGTCAGTTAGGGCATGGGGCTCCCCTGAGTATTTGGGCAGCCAGGCCGCTCCAGGGATGTAGGGCAGGGAAAAGGGCATCACCGCTGCTGCAGCTGCGTTGGTGGTAGTGGGCGCCTCTGTGTCCGACATCTTCCTCCCCCCTAGTTAAGCGTGGCCTACCTTCCGACGATCCTCTTCTGTAGGCCGCGGCTCCGCTGCTGCTGCTCTGGACGAGGACCTTGCGTCGCGTCCTGATGACGTCAGCGTCGCTCTCTCTCCCTTCCAGGACCTTGCGCAGCGTCGGTGCGTGGGGCGGAGCTTCGGATCTCGCGCGGTTTTGAAGTCCACGCCCCTCTTCTTCCCGCGCGGCGTCCTGAAGATGGCGTCCGATGGCGAGAAACAGCTGCGGATGGCGGGAAGACGGCAGAAGACGGCGGGAAACAGTCCAAGATGGCGTCTGATGGCGGGAATCGGCTCCGGATGGCGGGAAACGACTCCGGACG
The DNA here is from genome assembly GCF_046119375.1 of Phyllobates terribilis. Classification (NCBI taxonomy): domain Eukaryota; kingdom Metazoa; phylum Chordata; class Amphibia; order Anura; family Dendrobatidae; genus Phyllobates; species Phyllobates terribilis. Next base: position 157,712 of record NW_027364599.1, read on the forward strand.
GCGGGAAACTTCGCCACAGGTAAGTTACAAAAGTCTTTTTCAGGCACCCAGTACCCGGTGGTTGCGGGCATGAAATCCTGCCGACTACGCCAAAGCTGACTCGCCCCTTGGGCCGTGGGGCACTCGGATCCGGGCAGTCTGGGAACGATGGGAGTAGTAGTGGCAACCCGGTTCCGTGGCTCAGGGTGGTCAGGCCAGTGGTAGTCCGTTATGTGCTATTGATTATGTCCGACTACGCCACCCGTGGATTGCGGTTATTAGGAACCGCCGCTGCATGCCGACCGCTGGGGCTGATGAGGTGTGCAGCTAGGGTAGTGTGACTCCCCACGGGAAGAGTGCGGCCCCAGGGCAGTATAGTGGATGGTGGGAGTGATGGTGGTGAGAGTCCCAGTGCTGATAGTGCTGGAGAAGCAAGGAGCACACAGACAACAGGTTGCAGTCCAGGGTCTTTACTAGAACAGGTAAATTGACCCATAAACAGTCCCGGCTAGGAGGGGGACCTGGATGTCTGAGAGCAACGGGGAAATTGGCCCTGGTCAGGGTAAGGGTGTAGGCCTACCGTGCTTTCTGCGCTCCTTCTGGCTATCTCCTCCTGATAGGGTAACAGCCCACGTTTCCAAGCTTTCTGTGTATTCTCGCCTGTATGGCCTGCGACGTGGGTTCCTTTCTGCTCCCAGCCTTGTACGGCTTTACTGGTCCCTTCTGTTGTGGCAGGGCCTCCAGGCTTCTTAGGCCAAGGAATATACAGTCCCCTGCGGACTGGTTCTCTGCTGGGGGATGTGGAATCCTCTCAGCCTCAGACACCAAAGTCTGGTAAATTAAGTCCTCTTTCTGCCAAGACAGGCTCTCTTCGCCTCTTGTCTCCGGCTTGTGGCTCTCCTCCTGCCACACTTCCTCTTAGGTGCAGTGCAACTGTCTGTCCCTGTTCTGCTCTGGGACAAGTCTCAATGCTGAGACAGGCCATCCAGTTCTCTCTAACCCTGCCCCCAGCACCAGTTTTTATAGGGGCAGCCTGCTCCCCCTACTGGCCTGAGACAGGAGGCATTGCATGCTAATGTTCCCCTGACTAGAGAACCTCCCCCTTGCTCTCAGACACAGCTTTAATACATTTTGTGGCATCCAGGCCAGGGTGACACAGATGGAGCGAGACATGATGTCCCAGATGTGCTCAATCGGATTCAGGTCTGGGGAACAGGCGGGCCAGTCCATAGCTTCAATGCCTTCACCTTGCAGAAACTGCTGACACACTCCAGCCACATGAGGTCTGGCAATGTCCTGCATACTGCATAAGGGGCATAATGGGGGCATTACACTGTGTGGGGGCATAATACATACTACATAAGGGGCATAATGGGGGCATTAAACTTTTTGGGGCATCATACATACTGCATAAGGGGCATAATGGGGGCAATACACTGTGTGGGGGCATCATACATACTGCATAAGGGGCATAATGGGGGCATTACATTGTGTGGTAGCATCATACATCTTGTATAAGGGGCATAATGGGGGCATTACACTGTGTGGGAGCATCATACATACTGCATGAGGGGCATAATGGTGGCATACACTGTGTGGTGCATCATACATACTGTATAAGGGGCATAATGGGGGCATTACACTGTGTGGGGCATCATATATACTGTATAAGGGGCATAATGGGGCATTACACTGTGTGGGGGCATCATACATACTGCATAAGGGGCATAATGGGGGCATTACACTGTGTGGGGGCATCATACATACTGCATAAGGAGCATAATGGGGGCATTACACTGTGTGGGGGCATCATGTATACTGCATAAGGGGCATAATGGGGGCATTACACTGTGTGGGGGCATCATACATCCTGCATAAGGGGCATAATGGGGGCATTACACTGTGTGGGGGGCATCATACATCCTGCATAAGGGGCATAACACTGTGTGGGGGCATCATACATCCTGCATAAGGGGCATAATGGGGGCATTACACTGTGTGGGGGGCATCATACATACTGCATAAGGGGCATAATGGGGGCATTACACTGTGTGGGGGCATCATACATCCTGCATAAGGGGCATAATGGGGGCATTACACTGTGTGGGGGCATCATACATCCTGCATAAGGGGCATAATGGGGGCATTACACTGTGTGGGGGCATCATACATACTGCATAAGGGGTATAATGGGGGCATTACACTGTGGGGGGCATCATGCATCCTACATAAGGGGCATAATGGGGGCATTACACTGTGTGGGGGCATCATACATACTGCATAAGGGGTATAATGGGGGCATTACACTGTGGGGGGCATCATGCATCCTACATAAGGGGCATAATGGGGGCATTACACTGTGTGGGGGCATCATACATTCTGTATAAGGGGCATAATGGGGGCATTACACTGTGGGGCCAGTAAAGGGGCCCTTTACTATGAGAACAATACGTTTCCTCCCTTCCTGTCTCCATAGTTGGGTCGTATGTATCTATTACAGGAAACAGAACAAAAACCTTATGATTCTTATAAAGGGGCAACACAAGACCCCAAAAGAGTCTCTGTGCTCAAGGGGTTAATGCCCCCTGCGCCCAGTAATGGGGGATCCCCACATACCTCCACCTGCAGAGCCGCCACCACATATATGGCTGCTCTGTGCGCACAGGAGCTGTGATGAGGTCACAGGAGGGGAAGAGTCAGGGGTCACATGATCAGGGGCCTCAGTGGATGTGTGACACCCCAGGGGTCTGGTTGCCACAGTGATAGAGATATTATGTCTGAGAGCAGGTGGGAGGTCCTTTGGTCAGGGATCCTGTGCATGCCACACCTCCTGCCCAGTCTTGGGAGGGGAAGGACTTCCCCTATATAAACCTGGGGCTGAGGTAGGGTAGGGAGTTCTGAGAGGAGAAGACAGGGAGCAGAGCTGCTCTATGGGCTCTGCTCCACAGGCAGGCCCTGTCCAGGGGCCTGAGCCTGGAGTCAAGGAGAGTAGAGACAAGAAACAGTCATATGAAGAAACAGCAGAAGCTCAGTGGGAGCAATACTAATACGAGTCAGGGGCTGGCAGCTGCAGAGCTCGCCCTGACTGAGAAGCTTTCTTACCGGACCCGGCGTCCGAGGCTGTGGGGACTAACTCTTACCCAGCAGCAGAAGCCGACCGGCAGGGGATTTCAGGTCCTCAGGCCCAGAAACCCAAAGGCACGGTCACACGCGTGGGACCAGCACCGCCATCGTGGAGCGGAAGCCATTAGAAGGCCCCGAGTCACCGGCCATACGGGTGAGCACCACACGGTACACTCAGGGACGTGGGCTACTTATATCCGCTTCTAGCAAGGTAGCCAGAAGAGTACAGTCAGTTTGGGAGGCCTACAACTCCGCCTGGCCAGGGGAGATCCCATCTGCTCAAGGACTGACCAGGCCCCGTTCGCTAGCAAGTACTCCGGGAGGGTCTATCGTTGTTACCAGTAAAGACCCTGAATTACACCGCACCGTCTCTGAGTGGTTCCTGCTACCCCCATTTTCCAAGTCGGCTGCCCTGAGGCCATACCCCTCCCGTTGGGGGTTATACTATCACGCTGCACAATTCTACACCGGCCTCAGCGGTCTGCCCTGCAGCGGCAGCTCCATAGCTGCAAATCAACGGGTGGCGTAGTCGACACTCAAATAACATCTATCAAGACTGCCACACACTGAGTTGACTCCCTGGGCACGGACCGGGTCCCCGCCACTCGGAGACTACAACCCTCATCTGATCCGGTTCCGGGTAAGCCCCGTGCGCGAGACGCTGCGCGACACAGCAGGCCCAGGGGCGCGTCAGATGCAGGACTCTGCTGTGCTGGTTGTCATGGTGCTGGATGAGCTGAAGTTTATGTGTGGGGTCAGGAGTAGTGTTGAGCGATACCTTCCGATATCGGGAAATATCGTATCAGATTGGATAGGACCGATACCCAAAAGTATCGGATATCGCCGATTCCGATACCGGAAACCAATGCAAGTCAATGGGACACTAATATCGGAAAGCCATCCCAGCGTGAGAGAATTCTCCTGATTGTTTAAAAGCCGGCGGGCGGTAAAAAGCCGCCGGCTTTTAAACAATCACACAGCCCCATACTGCTTCCCCGCAGCCTCCCACCCCGATCCTGCGCTCCCCCCGCCACCTCCCATCCCGATCGTAAGTTAGGACCGGGCGGGGAGCGCAGCACCAAGGAGCAGGGAGCGAAGGACCCGGGCGGGGAAGCCGGCAGTGAAAAGACTACACCGCCGGCTTTCCCGTTCTGTGCTGCGCTCTCCCGCCGGTTATTTCAAATGAACAGCTGAGGTATCAGGTGATGCTGATCAGCTGTTCATTTGAAGTAGCCGCGGTGCCCTCAGAGGGTTCATGTGAGTTCATGCTTCACTGCATGAACTCACATGAACTTTCCCACGGCCGCACAGGTCAGCCTCACCTCCCAGACCATCAGACCCATCATGATTGGTGTGTGCGCAGGTGTCTGTGCGATGTGTGCCGGTGTGTGCGCGATGTCTGCGGGTGTCTGCGTGCAGGCAGACATAGGCTAATGTGACACTACTACTCCCATCGGCCTATGTCTGTCCCCCGTCCACTTGTGCCAGCAGGATCAGCTCGATGGGAGCAGTAGCTATTTTAGCTGCCCCATATGTTATTTTTGCCCCTATACATCTTTTATGTTTTTAGGCCCCCCATATATTTTTTTTGTTTTTGGTCCCCAATAAATTTTAAATACATTTTTCATTGGTGGCCAGTGGTTACCTAAAATAAATTAGTTCATACATTACCTGTCCCCGCCGATCGCCACCTAAAATAAAGTAAAAAATAAAAAACTACACCTATACTCACCTAGACACCTAATTCCCCGAAGCCATCGATCTCCTGTAATAAAATATAAAATAATAAACCACAACCTTATCCTTACCCCTCCGTAGTAGTCCACGAGTGTCCCACGAAGATCTCCAGTTTAGAGCAGCCACATAAAATGTGACCGCTCTAAACCACTGCCGCCGCTAGAATGACGGGGCCGTAAAGCAGCCCCATCATTGCATAAACCGGTGTCTAGGTGAGTATAGGTGTAGTTTTTTATTTTTTACTTTATTTTAGGTGGCGATCAGGTAATGTATGAACTAATTTATTTTAGGTAACCACTGGCCACCAATGAAAAATGTATTTAAAATTTATTGGGGACCAAAAACAAAAAAAATATATGGGGGGCCTAAAAACATAAAAGATGTATAGGGGCAAAAATAACATATGGGGCAGTTTAAATAGCAGGATCAGGCTGATGGGAACTACTGCTCCCATCGAGCTGATCCTGCTGGCACGAGTGGACGGGGGACAGACAAAGGCCGATGTGAGTAGTAGTGTCACATCGGCCTATGTCTGCCTGCACGCAGACACCCGCAGACATCGCGCACACACCCGCACACATCGCACAGACACCCGCGCACACTCCAATCATGATGGGTCTGATGGTCTGGGAGGTGAGGCTAACCTGTGCGGCCGTGGGAAAGTTCATGTGAGTTCATGCAGTGAAGCATGAACTCACATGAACCCTCTGAGGGCACCGCAGCTACTTCAAATGAACAGCTGATCAGCATCACCTGATACCTCAGCTGTTCATTTGAAATAACCGGCGGGAGAGCGCAGCACAAAACGGGAAAGCCGGCGGTGAAGTCTTTTCCCTGCCGGCTTCCCCGCCTGGGTCCTTCGCTCCCTGCTCCTTGGTGCTGCGCTCCCCGCCCGGTCCTAACTTACGATCGGGATGTGAGGTGGCGGGGGGAGCGCAGGATCGGGGTGGGAGGCTGCGGGGAAGCAGTATGGGGCTGTGTGATTGTTTAAAAGCCGGCGGCTTTTTACCGCCTGCCGGCTTTTAAACAATCAGGAGAATTCTCTCACGCTGGGATGGCATTCCGATATTAGCGTCCCATTGACTTGCATTGGTTTCCGGTATCGGAATCGGCGATATCCGATACTTTTTGGGTATCGGTCCGATCCAATCCGATCCGATATTTCCCGATATCGGAAGGTATCGCTCAACATTAAGTAATACATAAGAATAATATGTACTATGTCTGACCACTACAAACACTCATCTGAACTGGTCCAAGTGCTGTCAGGTTTTTTCACGGGCAGCACTTAGACAATACGGTCGTGTGAATATAGGCTTATGATGCATCTGGTAATAAACATGTTAAGGATGGGCCGCTACTCATGGGCCACTGCTGTGTGCTTGCCCCCCAGGCTAAAATGTGCCAGCCAGCCCCTGCTGCACCGGGTGCCAGAAAACCTAGATACACCTTTGGAATAGGTATCCTGCAAAGTAAGGATGGGGTTTGGTGTTTTTAAATGATTTTATTGACTCTGTGCATTTATATTTTGTATCAATAATATGATATGGTTATATATATCTTCTGGATATCAGGAGGGCTTATCCCTGTGCCTTGACTCTCTCCTTCTCCTTCGATGTCCTGTATAGGCCAAAAAAAACTACGCGTTTCGAGGACTCACAGTTCCTCTTCGTCAGCTTCTCGCTGGTAGTCAAACTGGTAACCTAATAAAGTCCAAACGCCCCCCGCAAAGATAATACAACCAAAGAAATGGAGGAAGATCCAATACTAACAAGACGGTGCAAAAGGACATATGGAGGTGCAATACAACTAAGATAGAATTCCAATAAGAATAGACTGTGTGTGAAAAAAATAATAATAAAAAAGACTTTGTTCAAACTTTCACAATTAGTTAAAAATGAATAAAAATTATATACTTATATTTCTGATGGCTATAAAAAACAGTCTGTTAATCAGTGTATATTACCAGGATAGTATAAATTCGGCACTTAGTACCATCCAGAGATAAAAAGGAAAAAATGAAGGAGAAAAATAAAAACATTATATAGTATCTCCAATAGGGGTATCAATGTATAGAAACAAATACATATATAAAATAGGTGGATTCAAAGGAATATATCCAAAAGACATATTATATTGATAAAATATAAGGAGGTTCATAAAAGTGCAATGTAAATGTTCAATTGGTACTGGGATAAAAAATACATACAGTATATACCGCTGCGAGTTGAAGGCATACAGCTGACTCTCGTGATTAAGGCCCTTCAGAGCCAAGCTATTTAATGTGAAGATCCATTTGGATTCCATCCGCGACATTAATCTCAGGTAATCACCTCCCCTCCATTTTCTGGGGACTAATCGGATCCCACAAAACTTAGTGTCCTTATAAGATTGGTTGTGGAACTTCCGGTAGTGCCGGGACAGTGGATGCCCTTCAAAACCTTCATTCATGTTGATAAAGTGTTCCTTCAGCCTTTTGATAACTTGCGCTTTGTACAGACATCTCCTCCTGCCAAGGCATAAAAAGGGCGTGGCTTGGGGTGTGGATAGGGGCGTGGCCAGACTACGCGTGCCGCATGGTTTCGCCCTCTTTCTAGTCCTCATAGGTTGGCGGTATGCTTGTACTGAGCAGATCTGGGATATCAGTGATTAGGTCCCATATTGTGCACTGTAAGGTCTGGAAAAGCTCCTTCTATCCGTCTCTGTAGCACCAGAGGAAGAACAGAGGGGAAAAGACAGGATTTTCTACATGTCGCGTTATGTAGATGTTCTGCAGATTTATCACAACCGTCCACAAGAAGAAACTGCCATCACAGAGCCGCCTTTAGCTGTTGGAAAAGTTTAAACTTAGTTTTGAATAGTTGCTATAGCCAACAAGGACTTTCTATTTATGCTGGGTCACATGATGCTGGTGCTGGGTGATGTCATGTGACGGAATGTTGTGGGTGATGATGTCACAGAGGGCGTTGTGATGTCACCCTTGGGGTATATAAGGGGGCTCCATCCACCTGGAGCTCATATCTCATTGGCCATATCTTGGTGCTGAGATACCCCCTGGAGACAATGAGGATCGCCATATTGTTTCTGTGCTGTACCCTGTTCTACCCTGTGAATTACCATAGGCTGCCGGTGAGTACCTGTCTATTATTACATATGGAGGACGTTTAGAATCAGCTGCGGCAGGGGAAGGGGATGGGGAGGGGGGTCCTGTAAGAATTTACCTGCGGGAATAAGAGGTTATGGCAGGGAAAGGAGCTTAGGAAGTGACAGTCAGAGGGGATATAAGTGTGGGGTGACCCCTCTGACTCCCACATTCCTGCCTTGTCCTTGTAGTGATTAATGACTTTGGTGTTGTCCCTTATATATCACTTTGCAGTCACCAGTGATCGCTCCGCACTGTGATCCTAAACTACAGTCTCATTTACCTTTTTGCAAACGCCCAGAAGGGGAGGAGTGACATCACACCCATGTGAGCAGATCCCGCCCACTTTTACTGCAGTCGTAATGCGAGCTAGCTGTATTCTGTTTTCATGGAAATATCAGCAGCTGCTCCCCCTAGTGTTTACAAGATGAAAACATCAAAAGAGTTAAAATATTTTTTTCAGATTTTATACCATTAAAACCTTTTTAAATATATATGTGTATTTATATATAAATATAAATACTTTACAATTTTACAATTGTAAAAAAATTGCTGACACTTTCCCTTTAAAAGATCTAAAGACGTTCTGCTTCATGTGCCATTGTGACCAATCACAGCACAGATTATATTTTTTAAACTTTTCTTGAAAAACTGAAGCTGCTCCGTGATTGGAAATCATGTGGAAGGGTTCTCTTTTAGACATTTAGTTAGGTCCAAAGTATCAGTGACGTGATGGATAGAACTGTGCAATGATGTCACAGAGGGCTTTGTGATGTCACCCCTGGGTATATTAGAAGCCTCGGCCCATCTGCAGCTTGTATCTCATTGACCATACCTTGGTGCTGAGAGACCTCTGGAGATGATGAGTATCATCCTATCATTTCTGTGCTTTACGTTGCTCTACCCCCCACATTACAGTACACTGAGGGCGAGTATGTTCTCATCAATATGAAGGTCACAAGGATCAGCTAATGAGAATATCGCCTCTTGCAGGACTTCTCATACTGGACACGTGACCGTCCGTCATATGAAAGTCCAACTGTAAATAATATTCCATGGACCCTGGAGGTGAATCCCAAACTTCTTCCTGATCTTCTCAATGGGATATTTCTGAAAGTTGCTTGATAATGTATCCATCACTGTATAATAACAAGGGCTCTCTGTTTGACTGGATTGGGTATAAATATACAGGACTTTATTATGTTTTTTTTCTTTATTATAGGATGACCCACTACCCGTGGATCTCAGAAGAAGCACCTATCAAGCTTCCATCAATCTTCCTCTTTGGCTCTTCCGTGACGCAGTTTTTGTTGCGGTGATGACACTACTGACAATACTAGAGTATTTGGCCTTAAGTCTTGTCCTGAGCAAGTGGGCAATGTCTGAACCTGGTGAAACAATCAGAAAACTCCTGAGAACAAAACCATTCTGAAGGAACAAAGTGCTTGTAAGGAGCCGATTTGCATCCCTCAGATTCAGAAGCAAGACTCCAGGAGAACACCTGTCCTGCCCAATGGCAAATGTTCTACTCCATCCATGGCTCCTGCACCGCAGGATGCGAAAAAGGTTCCTAGTTGCAACTATAAAGTGGCGTTCAGTGATATTGTCTGGGTCAGAATGATCCCTCACAACAATATAGGAAGAAGAGCTCGAAGTTCAACGGAGCTTAAAGAGAGGTTACTGATTTTTCAGAGAAGCCAACAACCCAGAATTCCAGAGCCAAGAGCACCAGAACCTAGAACACCAGAACCTACCATGTCAGAACCTAGTATGTCAGAACCTAGAATGCCAGAGCCTGAAATGCCTACAACACCTCAACCCAAAATCAAGAGGAGAAGATGTTTCCTTAGATGTCTTAGAGGCGAGGAAGATTGAGAAGGCAACTGCTTGAACTTTCCCATTGCTCGTGTTTTCATCACAGGTTAGTCCTATACATGCTGTCTGATGGGCACCATCTTACTACATACAATGCAGCATTGCACCTGAAATCGCATGGATATTTTGTCACACACTTGCACTTTAGCACCTTATCATATGGCGCATATATCTATGAACGCTTTGCTAAGTATCACTGTCTAGTATGTGCTTCTGATGAACCTATTTTAGGAAAACGTGTCGAGGTTTGGCATACTATGTACTTGAGTTTGGCGTACTATGTGCTTGTTGGTAAATTCTATTGCCATCTATAATCTACTAGATATTATAATGTCTCTGGTGGGATGCCCCATGCCGAATTGTTGATAACTGACTATGAGCATTGTCCTCTATTTCTTATCTACTATGGTTACAGGTTGATGTGAAGAGAGCTGTGCCATTGGTAGCGATTTTTCTACTGATTTGTCAGTTATATTTATGTTAGTTTAGCAAATTTCTGCTTGTAGGGTCTAATGTTTTACCATAGTGTATGTTCTGTGAGCTAAATTGTCATACTTATGCACTAGATAGATTATAAATTGTGATGCTTATGTACAAGATAGATTATTAGTTTAATCGGTGATTTTTTAAATATTTTTTAGCATCAGGAGACTCAAGAATCGCATCTTACAGAAGACAAGAAGCCTAAATGCCGAAGGGTGATGACCTGTTGATGGCCCACAGCTGGAGGGTCATTACCTCTTGATGGCACAAAACTGGACAGAAGATAAAAACATTTGATGGCACACAGCCGGAGGGTGATGATCTATTGATGGCCATAGCCAGAGGGTCATTACCTGTTGATGGCACACAGCCGGAGGGTGATGACCTATTGATGACCATAGCCAGAGGGTCATTACCTGTTGATGGCACACAGCTGGAGGATGATGACCTATTGATGGCCATAGCCAGAGGGTCATTACCTGTTGATGGCACACAGCCGGACAGAGGATAATTACCTGTTGATGGCACACAGACGGATGGTCATTACCTGTTCATGGCGCACTGCCGGATGGTCATTACCTATTGATGGCACACAGCCGGAGGGTGATGACCAATTGATGGCCATAGCCAGAGGGTCATTACCTGTTGATGGTGCACTGCCGGATGGTCATTACCTGTTGATGGCACACAGCCGGATGGTCATTACCTGTTCATGGCACACTGCCGGATGGTCATTACCTGTTGATGGAACACAGCCGGAGGGTGATGACCTATTGATGGCCATAGCCAGAGGGTCATTACCTGTTGATGGCGCACTGCCGGATGGTCATTACCTGTTGATTGCACACAGCTGGAGGGTGATGACCAGTTGATGTCGGACTGCCGGATGGTCATTACCTGTTGATGGCACACAGCCGGACAGAGGATCATTACCTGTTGATGGCACAAAGCCGGTCAGAGGATAAGATCTTTTGATTGCATACACCGGGTCCCTCCCTGATAACAGGGAACCCTGGGGAATACTCGTCATCTTGATCCCCCACTGACTAAATACTTGCTCCACCTCAGCCTACACCATCATGGAGGACACTTCCACCTGTGTCCACTGTAAGGTTCGACTTTCTTTTATCATTTCAGCAGATTAATAAACATCATAAAGCTGTAAAACTATCGAGTAATTTATTATAAATTATTATAAAGAAATATAAAGTATAATAGATAGCTATAGAGGGCACAGAAGACGACTAACTATAGTAAGCATGGTATCGCCTGATATATACTGTATATTCTAGATGGCGCTATTACACTAAATACATCACAACCTCCAGGGTGATATTACCGTACAATGTGAGATCACTAATAATGGCCACAGATTATGAGAAAATTACCAGCTCCATAGTCCTGGAGTTATTATAAATGTCTCTAGTGTGAGGCAGGGACTGGACGAGTGTTGGAGGGAGGTATATTCCCCCAGGACGTCCTTTATGTATCCATGCTGTAGAATCTGCCGTATACTTCTGTTCTAGCAGTCAGACATTTCACTCTGCAAATCACAGGCTCAACATTGTGTAAAACTACCACCGTATATAAGAGCACTCAGAATAAAAACTAGCGGCATGCCGTGCACTGCCCACGTCATGTGTACGGGATACAGGACCTGCAGGACCTGGTACGGCCATTATAGTTGATAGATTAATGATACCTGTGCAGATGAAGGGAAAAAAATATGTGCAACAGCAGGAGGAGAAAGTCTCAAAATGTAATTTGAAGAGTATAATAGAGAAATGGGAAACTTCTGGAGATGCAGATAAGTGGTACCAGGGCAAAACGTAAGTGCAGTCAGACAAGGGAAAAGTGCAAATGATCCAGCGTAAAGGTTTGTTTAGTAGAAAAAATATTAAAACTTAGCTTTTATTAGCCATATAAAACACTGCTCCACAAAGAATACAGCAAATGTGCAACTATCATAGCTTACAGACCTACACGTTTCAACAAATCATGTCTTAATTATGGCCCTACTACTAGAATGACAAAAAGGCATATATATATATATATATATATATATATATATATATATATATCCACGTGCCTGTATGACCTCCCTACAACGCCTGGGCATGCTCCTGATGAGGTTGCGGATGGTCTCCTGTGGGATCTCCTCCCAGACCTGAACTAAAGCATCCGCCAACTCCTGGACAGTCTGTGGTGCAACGTGACGTTGGCGGATGGAGCGAGACATGATGTCCCAGATGTGCTCAATCGGATTCAGGTCTGGGGAACAGGCGGGCCAGTCCATAGCTTCAATGCCTCCATCTTGCAGGAACTGCTGACACACTCCAGCCACATGAGGTCTGCCATTGTCCAGCATTATGAGGAACCCAGGGCCAACCGCACCAGCATATGGTCTCACAAGGGGTCTGAGGATCTCATCTCGGTACCTAATGGAAGCCAGGCTACCTCTGGCGAGCACATGGAGGGCTGTGCGGCTCTCCAAAGAAATGCCACCCCACACCATTACTCACCCACTGCCAAACCGGTCATGCTGAAGGATGTCACTCTCCACGGCGTCTCCAGACTCTGTCACGTCTGTCACATGTGCTCAGTGTGAACCTGCTTTCATCTACGAAGAGCACAGGGCGCGAGTGGCAACTTTGCCAATCCTGGTGTTCTGTGGCAAATGCCAAGCGTCCTGCATGGTGTTGGGCTGTGAGCACAACCCCTATCTGTGGACGTCGGGCCCTCATACCACCCTCATGGAGTCGGTATCTAACCGTTTGTGCAGACACATGCACATTTGTGGCCAGCTGGAGGTCATTTTGCAGGGCTCTGGCAGTGCTCCTCCTGTTCCTCCTTGCACAAAGGAGGAGGTAACGGTCCTGTTGCTGGGTTGTTGCCCTCCTACGGCCCCCTCCACATCTCCTGGTGTACTGGCCTGTCTCCTGGTAGCGCCTCCAGCCTCTGGACACAGCCAACCTTCTTGCCACAGCTCGCATTGATGTGCCATCCTGGATGAGCTGCACTATCTGAGCAACTTCTGTGGGTTGTGGAGTCTGTCTCATGCTACCACGAGTGTGAAAGCACAACCAACATTCAAAAGTGACCAAAACATCAGCCAGAAAGCATTGGTACTGAGATGTGGTCTGTGGTCCCCACCTGCAGAACCACTCCTTTATTGAGGGTGTCTTGATAATTGCCAATAATTTCCATCTATCCTCTATTCCATTTGCACATCAGCATGTGAAATTGATTGTCAATCAGTGTTGCTTCCTAAGTGGACAGTTTGATTTCACAGAAGTTTGATTTACTTGGAGTTATATTCTGTTGTTTTAAGTGTTCCCTTTATTTTTGGAGCAGTTTATATAGATACATACAGTGAGTACGGAAAGTATTCAGACTCCTTTAAATTTTTCACTCTTTGTTTCATTGCAGCCATTTGATAAATTCTAAAAAGTTCATTTTTTTCTCATTAAAGTACACTCAGCACCCCATCTTGACTGAAAAAAACAGCAATATAGAATTTTTTTGCAAATTTATTAAAAAAAACTGAAATATCACATGGTCATAAGTATTCAGATCCTTTGCTCAGACACTCATATTTAAGTCACATGCTGTCCATTTCCTTGTGATCCTCCTTGAGATGGTTCTACTCCTTCAATGGAGTCCAAATGTGTTTAATTAAACTGATAGGACTTGATTTGGAAAGGCACACACCTGTCTATATAAGACCCCACAGCTCACACTACATGTCAGACCAAATGAGAATCATGAGCTCAAACGAACTGCCCAAGGAGCTCAGAGACCGAATTGTGGCAAGGCACAGATCTAGCCAAGGTTATAAAAGAATTTCTGCATTACCCAAGGTTCATAAGAGCACAGTGGCCTCCATAATCCTTAAATGGAAGAAGTTTGGGACCACCAGAAGTCTTCCTAGACCTGGCCGTCCAGCCAAACTGAGCAATCGTGGGAGAAGAGCCTTGGTGAGAGAGGTAAAGAAGAACCCCAAGATCACTGTGGCTGAGCTCCAGAGATGCAGTAGGGAGATGGGAGAAAGTTCCACATAGTCAACTATCACTGCAGCCCTTCCCCAGTTGGGCCTTTATGGCAGAGTGGCCAGATGGAAGCCTCTCCTCATATGAAAGCCCGCATAGAGTTTGCTCAAAAACACATGAAGGACTCCCAGACTATGAGAAATAAGATTCTCTGGTCTGATGAGACGAAGATAGAACTTTTTGGTGATAATTCTAAGTGGTATGTGTGGAGAAAACCAGGCACTGCTCATCACCTGCCTAATACAATCCCAACAGTGAAACATGGTGGTGGCAGTTGTTAGAACCCTCCTGTTAGTTTTTTCTATTTTGTGGTCATGTGACCTTCTGCCTATTTATTCCAGCTCCGCCCTTCAGGCTTTGCTGGACTTCAGTGTTACTTTGACTCTTAATCTAGCCAGGTGCTTTGTACCTACTGTATCTCTCTAGTTTGTTTGGTCCTTGGACCACTAAGTACTTTTGTCGGTTTGTCTTCTTCTGCTACTACTTCTGCCAGGAGGTGTCCAGTTTTGTCCCAGTCCTTAGTTCTTTTAGGGACCCCTCCCTTTAATCTATAGGTCTGTGTTCAGATTAGCCGCGGACATAGGCGGGTCTGTTTGCAAGGAACAGGTTGCCCGCTGCATCGTAAGGAATCAGCTTAGTCCTATTGTATGGACAGATTTCCTCTCTTTCCTTAGTTCTTGTAGCAGATCATAACAGCAGTATCATGCTATGGGTGTGTTTTTCAGCTGCAGGGACAGGACGACTGGTTGCAATTGAAGGAAACATGAATGCGGCCAAGTACAGAGATATCCTGGATGAAAACCTCTTCCAGAGTGCTCTGCACCTCAGACTTGGCCAAAGGTTCACCTTCCAACAAGACAATGACCCTAAGCACACAGCTAAAATAACAAAGGAGTGGCTTCAGAACAACTATGTGACCATTCTTGACTGGCCCAGCCAGAGCCCTGACCTAAACCCAATTGAGCATCTTTGGAGAGACCTGAAAATGGCTGTCCACCAACGTTTCCCATTCATCCTGACGGAACTGGAGAGGATCTGCAAGGAAGAATGGCAGAGGATCCCAAAATGCTGGTGTGAAAAACTTGTTGCATCATTTCCAAGAAGACTCATGGCTGTACTAGCCCAAAAGGGTGCTTCTACTCAATACTGAGCAAAGGGTCTGAATACTTATGCCCGTGTGATATTTCAGTTTTTCTTTTTTATTAAATTTTGCAAAAATTTCTTCATTTCTGTTTTCTTTCAGACAAGATGGGGTGCAGAGTGGACTTTAATGAGAAAAAAATGAACTTTTTAGAATTTACCAAATGGCTGCAATGAAACAAAGAGTGAAAAATGTAAAGGGGTCTGAATACTTTCCGTACCCAGTGTACATGCATGGAAATAAATGCAGAATTATATTTCTTAATACTGCAGTATCAGATCCTGTCTTGAATTTAACCCCTGTGGTATCCAATGTGAAAATCCACAGGGACTCCCCTGATGAATTACAATTGAGGAAATCATGAATTTTATATTCTCTATCATTACTTAAGGACATAAAACTATCTGTTTTAACCGCATGTAGACACGCTTTGCACCGATTGGCTCCACATCTGAAGAAACCTTTTGTGCTGAGCCAATTTGGTTGTACAGTATTAGTCTCACTCAGGGGTGGATTAAGAGTAGCAAGGGCCCCCTCCACACACCTGATTTATCACGTGACATGTCACATGATCCCCGTGATAGATCATGTGATAGTTCACGGGAAATTAATTTGGCATAATATTAATTGTGCTGCCCCATCTGAGAGCAGCACAATATTGGGGCAGATACCCTGATTCCAGCGATGTGTCACTTTTTCAGCTGCTTGTTGTCATTTTGAGAAAATCACCGTTTTATCTGCTGCAGATCTAGCAGCTCTCTGAATGCTGCGCTCTGTATAGCCCCGCCCACACCACTGATTGGCAGCTTTCTGCCCATGCTCAGTGTACACAGAAATCTACTGATCAGTGATGGGGGTGGGGTCCTACAGAACTTACTAGTCATCTAGTAATAATTACCTTCTGACAAATCAATGATTTTATCAAAACAACACTAAGCAGCCCAGTAAGTGACACATTACTGGAATCAGTGCCTCTAACCCTACATTATGCTGCTCTCAGATTAGGTGGCAAAAACCTGATGACAGATTCCCTTTAAAGGAGCTGTAAACACAAAAAAAGTTTGTATTAAAAAATACAAGCCATTTGTTAAATTAACTTTTTTTCATTGTTAATTCACATTAGACTGTATCTTCAACACTTTTGTCAGCAGGTCTTATTACAGACTCTGAATAGGGCAGCTCTCTCCCTCTCCCTCAGCAGAAAGTCACAGCATGGTTAAAAAACGGGATCTTTTATGATTTTCTCATAATAAATAAAAAAGGACATGCAAGTCCTCCAAACTATTTTCCGTTTCTGTATAGGGGAGGTCCTAAATCTTTCTTGTTCTTTAGTTGATCACATGTCAAAAAGGCAAAGCATTTACTATGAACTCGCCTAAAAAAATATACACTTGGAGAGTAATATCATCATTTGCATGTAAATATTCCTTGACTCTAAGGGCTCGCTCACACTGTCGTATAACACGGCCGAATGCTATGTGATGTTTTATCGGATAGGACTCGGCCCTATGTTATACTATGGGACAGTGCAGATCTGCGATTATTGGCATGAGAAAATAATCTCATTCGATATTCGGACCATGTGCACCCATACAAGTCTACGGGTGCACGTAAAACATTGGACTGCACTCGGATGTCATCCAAGTGCAGTCCGATGAACACTCACAGAGACTATGGAGAAGATGGAGAAATTAAGTTCTCCATCTTCTCCATATCTGTGCTGCGAGAGAATCGGATCACACTCAGTTGAAGCTCTGACA
>NW_027364599.1:180000-203569 GCF_046119375.1 Phyllobates terribilis
CAAAAATGGCAGCAATAATCACATCCATAGATGGAGCCCATATTTCATATCAAAAATAGGTAAAAGTAAATAGAGCATGTGACCATGTTGTAAAACACTTAAAGTTGTGTAAAAACCGTGGCGTAGGAACGGGCGGTGAAATAAGCGCGCCAAAAAAACTATAAAGTTTACGTTTTTTTTCTGTAATTCATCAGATGAGCGTGATAACGGACGCTGCGCTGAACGGCGAAGCGTAGGAACGGGCGGTGAAATAAGCGCGCCAAAAAAACTATAAAGTTTACGTTTTTTTCCGTAATTCATCAGATGAGCGTGATAACGGAAGCTGCGCTGAACGGTGGCGCGTAGTAACAGGCGGTGAAATAAGCGCGCCAAAAAACTATAAAGTTTACTTTTTTTCCATAATTCATTAGATGAGCGTGATAACGGAAGCTGCGTTGAACGGCGGCGCGTAGGAACGAGCGGTGAAATAAGCGCGCCAAAAAAACTATAAAGTTTACGTTTTTTTTCCGTAATTCATCAGATGAGCGTGATAACGGAAGGTGCGCTGAACCGCGGCGCGTAGGAACGGGCGGTGAAATAAGCGCGCCAAAAAAACTATAAAGTTTACGTTTTTTTTCCGTAATTTATCAGATGAGCGTGATAACGAACGCAGCCCTTAACGGCGGCGTCAGAGCGACTTTTTTTTGTTGCAGATTGAATTTTAAGTGCTTTTGCTATCATCAAACCTGTAGCCAGCTCTCATCCTCATTGAGCTATTCCAAGGGTGAGGGCTGGCTAAGGGTCGCCCTGGAGGCACCTGTAGCCAGCTCTCATCCTCATTGAGCTGCTCCAAGGGTGAGGGCTGGCTAGGGGTCGCCCTGGAGGCACCTGTAGCCAGCTCTCATCCTCATTGAGCTGCTCCAAGGGTGAGGGCTGGCTAGGGGTCGCCCTGGAGGCACCTGTAGCCAGCTCTCATTCTCATTGAGCTGCTCCAAGGGTGAGGGCTGGCTACGGGTCGCCCTGGAGGCACCTGTAGCCAGCTCTCATCCTCATTGAGCTGCTCCAAGGGTGAGGGCTGGCTAGGGGTCGCCCTGGAGGCACCTGTAGCCAGCTCTCATCCTCATTGAGCTGCTCCAAGGGTGAGGGCTGGCTAGGGGTCGCCCTGGAGGCACCTGTAGCCAGCTCTCATCCTCATTGAGCTGCTCCAAGGGTGAGGGCTGGCTAGGGGTCGCCCTGGAGGCACCTGTAGCCAGCTCTCATCCTCATTGAGCTATTCGAAGGGTGAGGGCTGGCTACGTGTCGCCCTGGAGGCACCTGTAGCCAACTCTCATCCTCATTGAGCGTGATAACGGACGCTGCGCTGAACGGCGGCGCATAGGAACGGGCGGTGAAATAAGCGCGCCAAAAAAACTATAAAGTTTACGTTTTTTTTCCGTAATTCATCAGATGAGGGTGATAACGGACGCTGTGCTGAACGGCGGCGCGTAGGAACGGGCGGTGAAATAAGCGCGCCAAAAAAACTATAAAATTTACGTTTTTTTTCCGTAATTCATCAGATGAGCGTGATAACGGAAGCTGCGCTGAACGGCGGCGCGTAGGAACGGGCGGTGAAATAAGCGCGCCAAAAAAGCTATAAAGTGTACGTTTTTTTTCCATAATTCATTAGATGAGCGTGATAACGGAAGCTGCGTTGAACGGCGGCGCGTAGGAACGGGCGGTGAAATAAGCGCGCCAAAAAAACTATAAAGTTTACGTTTTTTTCCGTAATTCATCAGATGAGCGTGATAACGGACGCTGCGCTGAATGGCGGCGCGTAGGAACGGGCGGTGAAATAAGCGCGCCAAAAAAACTATAAAGTTTACGTTTTTTTCCGTAATTCATCAGATGAGCGTGATAACGGATGCTGTGCTGAACGGCGGCACGTAGGAACGGGCGGTGAAATAAGTGCGCCAAAAAAACGATAAAGTTTACGTTTTTTTTCTGTAATTTATCAGATGAGCGTGATAACGGACGCAGCCCTTAACGGCGGCGTCAGAGCGACTTTTTTTTGTTGCAGATTGAATTTTAAGTGCTTTTGGTATCATCAAACCTGTAGCCAGCTCTCATCCTCATTGAGCTATTCCAAGGGTGAGGGCTGGCTAGGGGTCGCCCTGGAGGCACGTGTAGCCAGCTCTCATCCTCATTGAGCTGCTCCAAGGGTGAGGGCTGGCTAGGGGTCGCCCTGGAGGCACCTTTAGCCAGCTCTCATACTCATTGAGGTGCTCCAAGGGTGAGGGCTGGCTAGGGGTCGCCCTGGAGGCACCTGTAGCCAGCTCTCATCCTCATTGAGCTGCTCCAAGGGTGAGGGCTGGCTAGGGGTCGCCCTGGAGGCACCTGTAGCCAGCTCTCATCCTCATTGAGCTGCTCCAAGGGTGAGGGCTGGCTAGGGTTCGCCCTGGAGGCACCTGTAGCCAGCTCTCATCCTCATTGAGCTGCTCCAAGGCTGAGGGCTGGCTAGGGGTCGCCCTGGAGGCACCTGTAGCCAGCTCTCATCCTCATTGAGCTGCTCTAAGGGTGAGGGCTGGCTAGGGGTCGCCCTGGAGGCACCTGTAGCCAGCTCTCATCCTCATTGAGCTGCTCCAAGGGTGAGGGCTGGCTAGGGGTCGCCCTGGAGGCACCTGTAGCCAGCTCTCATCCTCATTGAGCTGCTCCAAGGGTGAGGGCTGGCTAGGGGTCGCCCTGGAGGCACCTGTAGCCAGCTCTCATCCTCATTGAGCTGCTCCAAGGGTGAGAGCTGGCTAGGGGTCGCCCTGGAGGCACCTGTAGCCAGCTCTCATCCTCATTGAGCTGCTCCAAGGGTGAGGGCTGGCTAGGGGTCGCCCTGGAGGCACCTGTAGCCAGCTCTCATCCTCATTGAGCTGCTCCAAGGGTGAGGGCTGGCTAGGGGTCGCCCTGGAGGCACCTGTAGCCAGCTCTCATCCTCATTGAGCTATTCCAAGGGTGAGGGCTGGCTACGTGTCGCCCTGGAGGCACTTGTAGCCAGCTCTCATCCTCATTGAGCGTGATAACGGACGCTGCGCTGAACGGCGGCGCATAGGAACGGGCGGTGAAATAAGCGCGCCAAAAAAACTATAAAGTTTACGTTTTTTTTCCGTAATTCATCAGATGAGGGTGATAACGGACGCTGCGCTGAATGGCGGCGCGTAGGAACGGGCGGTGAAATAAGCGCGCCAAAAAAACTATAAAGTTTACGTTTTTTTTTCCGTAATTCATCAGATGAGCGTGATAACGGACGCTGCGCTGAATGGCGGCGCGTAGGAACGGGCGGTGAAATAAGCGCGCCAAAAAAACTATAAAGTTTACGTTTTTTTTCCGTAATTCATCAGATGAGCGTGATAACGGATGCTGTGCTGAACGGCGGCACGTAGGAACGGGCGATGAAATAAGTGCGCCAAAAAAACGATAAAGTTTACGTTTTTTTTCTGTAATTTATCAGATCAGCGTGATAACGGACGCAGCCCTTAACGGCGGCGTCAGAGCGACTTTATTTTGTTGCAGATTGAATTTTAAGTGCTTTTGCTATCATCAAACCTGTAGCCAGCTCTCATCCTCATTGAGCTATTCCAAGGGTGAGGGCTGGCTAGGGGTCGCCCTGGAGGCACCTGTAGCCAGCTCTCATCCTCATTGAGCTGCTCCAAGGGTGAGGGCTGGCTAGGGGTCGCCCTGGAGGCACCTGTAGCCAGCTCTCATCCTCATTGAGCTGCTCCAAGGGTGAGGGCTGGCTAGGGGTCGCCCTGGAGGCACCTGTAGCCAGCTCTCATCCTCATTGAGCTGCTCCAAGGGTGAGGGCTGGCTAGGGTTCGCCCTGGAGGCACCTGTAGCCAGCTCTCATCCTCATTGAGCTGCTCCAAGGGTGAGGGCTGGCTAGGGGTCGCCCTGGAGGCACCTGTAGCCAGCTCTCATCCTCATTGAGCTGCTCCAAGGGTGAGGGCTGGCTAGGGGTCGCCCTGGAGGCACCTGTAGCCAGCTCTCATCCTCATTGAGCTGCTCCAAGGGTGAGGGCTGGCTAGGGGTCGCCCTGGAGGCACCTGTAGCCAGCTCTCATCCTCATTGAGCTATTCCAAGGGTGAGGGCTGGCTACGTGTCGCCCTGGAGGCACTTGTAGCCAGCTCTCATCCTCATTGAGCGTGAAAACGGACGCTGCGCTGAACGGCGGCGCATAGGAACGGGCGGTGAAATAAGCGCGCCAAAAAAACTATAAAGTTTACGTTTTTTTTCCGTAATTCATCAGATGAGCGTGACCACGGATGCTGTGCTGAACGGCGGCACGTAGGAACGGGCGATGAAATAAGTGCGCCAAAAAAACGATAAAGTTTACGTTTTTTTTCTGTAATTTATCAGATCAGCGTGATAACGGACGCAGCCCTTAACGGCGGCGTCAGAGCGACTTTATTTTGTTGCAGATTGAATTTTAAGTGCTTTTGCTATCATCAAACCTGTAGCCAGCTCTCATCCTCATTGAGCTATTCCAAGGGTGAGGGCTGGCTAGGGGTCGCCCTGGAGGCACCTGTAGCCAGCTCTCATCCTCATTGAGCTGCTCCAAGGGTGAGGGCAGGCTAGGGGTCGCCCTGGAGGCACCTGTAGCCAGCTCTCATCCTCATTGAGCTGCTCCAAGGGTGAGGGCTGGCTAGGGGTCGCCCTGGAGGCACCTGTAGCCAGCTCTCATCCTCATTGAGCTATTCCAAGGATGAGGGCTGGCTACGTGTCGCCCTGGAGGCACTTGTAGCCAGCTCTCATCCTCATTGAGCGTGATAACGGACGCTGCGCTGAACGGCGGCGCATAGGAACGGGCGGTGAAATAAGCGCGCCAAAAAAACTGTAAAGTTTACGTTTTTTTTCCGTAATTCATCAGATGAGGGTGATAACGGACGCTGCGCTGAACGGCGGCGCGTAGGAACGGGCGGTGAAATAAGCGCGCCAAAAAAACTATAAAGTTTACGTTTTTTTTCCGTAATTCATCAGATGAGCGTGATAACGGACGCTCCGCTGAATGGCGGCGCGTAGGAACGGGCGGTGAAATAAGCGCGCCAAAAAAACTATAAAGTTTACGTTTTTTTTCCGTAATTCATCAGATGAGCGTGATAACGGATGCTGTGCTGAACGGCGGCACGTAGGAACGGGCGATGAAATAAGTGCGCCAAAAAAACTATAAAGTTTACGTTTTTTTTCCGTAATTCATCAGATGAGCGTGATAACGGATGCTGTGCTGAACGGCGGCACGTAGGAACGGGCGATGAAATAAGTGCGCCAAAAAAACGATAAAGTTTACGTTTTTTTTCTGTAATTTATCAGATCAGCGTGATAACGGACGCAGCCCTTAACGGCGGCGTCAGAGCGACTTTATTTTGTTGCATTTGAATTTTAAGTGCTTTTGCTATCATCAAACCTGTAGCCAGCTCTCATCCTCATTGAGCTATTCCAAGGGTGAGGGCTGGCTAAGGGTCGCCCTGGAGGCACCTGTAGCCAGCTCTCATCCTCATTGAGCTGCTCCAAGGGTGAGGGCTGGCTAGGGGTCGCCCTGGAGGCACCTGTAGCCAGCTCTCATCCTCATTGAGCTGCTCCAAGGGTGAGGGCTGGCTAGGGGTCGCCCTGGAGGCACCTGTAGCCAGCTCTCATCCTCATTGAGCTGCTCCAAGGGTGAGGGCTGGCTAGGGGTCGCCCTGGAGGCACCTGTAGCCAGCTCTCATCCTCATTGAGCTGCTCCAAGGGTGAGGGCTGGCTAGGGGTCGCCCTGGAGGCACCTGTAGCCAGCTCTCATCCTCATTGAGCTGCTCCAAGGGTGAGGGCTGGCTAGGGGTCGCCCTGGAGGCACCTGTAGCCAGCTCTCATCCTCATTGAGCTGCTCCAAGGGTGAGGGCTGGCTAGGGGTCGCCCTGGAGGCACCTGTAGCCAGCTCTCATCCTCATTGAGCTGCTCCAAGGGTGACGGCTGGCTAGGGGTCGCCCTGGAGGCACCTGTAGCCAGCTCTCATCCTCATTGAGCTGCTCCAAGGGTGAGTGCTGGCTAGGGGTCGCCCTGGAGGCACCTGTAGCCAGCTCTCATCCTCATTGAGCTGCTCCAAGGGTGAGGGCTGGCTAGGGGTCGCCCTGGAGGCACCTGTAGCCAGCTCTCATCCTCATTGAGCTGCTCCAAGGGTGAGAGCTGGCTAGGGGTCGCCCTGGAGGCACCTGTAGCCAGCTCTCATCCTCATTGAGCTGCTCCAAGGGTGAGGGCTGGCTAGGGGTCGCCCTGGAGGCACCTGTAGCCAGCTCTCATCCTCATTGAGCTGCTCCAAGGGTGAGGGCTGGCTAGGGGTCGCCCTGGAGGCACCTGTAGCCAGCTCTCATCCTCATTGAGCTGCTCCAAGGGTGAGGGCTGGCTAGGGGTCGCCCTGGAGGCACCTGTAGCCAGCTCTCATCCTCATTGAGCTGCTCCAAGGGTGAGGGCTGGCTAGGGGTCGCCCTGGAGGCACCTGTAGCCAGCTCTCATCCTCATTGAGCTGCTCCAAGGGTGAGGGCTGGCTAGGGGTCGCCCTGGAGGCACCTGTAGCCAGCTCTCATCCTCATTGAGCTGCTCCAAGGGTGAGGGCTGGCTAGGGGTCGCCCTGGAGACACCTGTAGCCAGCTCTCATCCTCATTGAGCTATTCGAAGGGTGAGGGCTGGCTACGTGTCGCCCTGGAGGCACCTGTAGCCAACTCTCATCCTCATTGAGCGTGATAACGGACGCTGCGCTGAACGGCGGCGCATAGGAACGGGCGGTGAAATAAGCGCGCCAAAAAAACTATAAAGTTTACGTTTTTTTTCGTAATTCATCAGATGAGGGTGATAACGGACGCTGCGCTGAACGGCGGCGTGTAGGAACGGGCGGTGAAATAAGCGCGCCAAAAAAACTATAAAATTTACGTTTTTTTTCCGTAATTCATCAGATGAGCGTGATAACGGAAGCTGCGCTGAACGGCGGCGCGTAGGAACGGGCGGTGAAATAAGCGCGCCAAAAAAGCTATAAAGTGTACGTTTTTTTTCCATAATTCATTAGATGAGCGTGATAACGGAAGCTGCGTTGAACGGCGGCGCGTAGGAACGGGCGGTGAAATAAGCGCGCCAAAAAAACTATAAAGTTTACGTTTTTTTTTCCGTAATTCATCAGATGAGCGTGATAACGGACGCTGCGCTGAATGGCGGCGCGTAGGAACGGGCGGTGAAATAAGCGCGCCAAAAAAACTATAAAGTTTACGTTTTTTTTCCGTAATTCATCAGATGAGCGTGATAACGGATGCTGTGCTGAACGGCGGCACGTAGGAACGGGCGGTGAAATAAGTGCGCCAAAAAAACGATAAAGTTTACTTTTTTTTCTGTAATTTATCAGATGAGCGTGATAACGGACGCAGCCCTTAACGGCGGCGTGAGAGCGACTTTTTTTTGTTGCAGATTGAATTTTAAGTGCTTTTGGTATCATCAAACCTGTAGCCAGCTCTCATCCTCATTGAGCTATTCCAAGGGTGAGGGCTGGCAAGGGGTCGCCCTGGAGGCACCTGTGGCCAGCTCTCATCCTCATTGAGCTGCTCCAAGGGTGAGGGCTGGCTAGGGGTCGCCCTGGAGGCACCTGTAGCCAGCTCTCATCCTCATTGAGCTGCTCCAAGGGTGAGGGCTGGCTAGGGGTCGCCCTGGAGGCACCTGTAGCCAGCTCTCATCCTCATTGAGCTGCTCCAAGGGTGAGGGCTGGCTAGGGGTCGCCCTGGAGGCACCTGTAGCCAGCTCTCATCCTCATTGAGCTGCTCCAAGGGTGAGGGGTGGCTAGGGGTCGCCCTGGAGGCACCTGTAGCCAGCTCTCATCCTCATTGAGCTGCTCCAAGCGTGAGGGCTGGCTAGGGGTCGCCCTGGAGGCACCTGTAGCCAGCTCTCATCCTCATTGAGCTGCTCCAAGGGTGAGGGCTGGCTAGGGGTCGCCCTGGAGTCACCTGTAGCCAGCTCTCATCCTCATTGAGCTGCTCCAAGGGTGAGGGCTGGCTAGGGGTCGCCCTGGAGGCACCTGTAGCCAGCTCTCATCCTCATTGAGCTGCTCCAAGGGTGAGGGCTGGCTAGGGGTCGCCCTGGAGGCACCTGTAGCCAGCTCTCATCCTCATTGAGCTGCTCCAAGGGTGAGGGCTGGCTAGGGGTCGCCATGGAGGCACCTGTAGCCAGCTCTCATCCTCATTGAGCTGCTCCAAGGGTGAGGGCTGGCTAGGGGTCGCCCTGGAGGCACCTGTAGCCAGCTCTCATCCTCATTGAGCTGCTCCAAGGGTGAGGGCTGGCTAGGGGTCGTCCTGGAGGCACCTGTAGCCAGCTCTCATCCTCATTGAGCTGCTCCAAGGGTGAGGGCTGGCTAGGGGTCGCCCTGGAGGCACCTGTAGCCAGCTCTCATCCTCATTGAGCTGCTCCAAGGGTGAGGGCTGGCTAGGGGTCGCCCTGGAGGCACCTGTAGCCAGCTCTCATCCTCATTGAGCTACTCCAAGGGTGAGGGCTGGCTAGGGGTCGCCCTGGAGGCACCTGTAGCCAGCTCTCATCCTCATTGAGCTGCTCCAAGGGTGAGGGCTGGCTAGGGGTCGCCCTGGAGGCACCTGTAGCCAGCTCTCATCCTCATTGAGCTGCTCCAAGGGTGAGGGCTGGCTAGGGGTCGCCCTGGAGGCACCTGTAGCCAGCTCTCATCCTCATTGAGCTATTCCAAGGGTGAGGGCTGGCTACGTGTCGCCCTGGAGGCACTTGTAGCCAGCTCTCATCCTCATTGAGCGTGATAACGGACGCTGCGCTGAACGGCGGCGCATTGGAACGGGCGGTGAAATAAGCGCGCCAAAAAAAACTATAAAGTTTACGTTTTTTTTCCGTAATTCATCAGATGAGGGTGATAACGGACGCTGCGCTGAACGGCGGCGCGTAGGAACGGGCGGTGAAATAAGCGCGCCAAAAAAACTATAAAGTTTACGTTTTTTTTCCGTAATTCATCAGATGAGCATGATAACGGACACTGCGCTGAATGGCGGCGCGTAGGAACGGGCGGTGAAATAAGTGCGCCAAAAAAACGATAAAGTTTACGTTTTTTTTCTGTAATTTATCAGATCAGCGTGATAACGGACGCAGCCCTTAACGGCGGCGTCAGAGCGACTTTTTTTTATTGTAGATTGAATTTTAAGTGCTTTTGCTATCATCAAACCTGTAGCCAACTCTCATCCTCATTGAGCTATTCCAAGGGTGAGGGCTGGCTAAGGGTCGCCCTGGAGGCACCTGTAGCCAGCTCTCATCCTCATTGAGCTGCTCCAAGGGTGAGGGCTGGCTAGGGGTCGCCCTGGAGGCACCTGTAGCCAGCTCTCATCCTCATTGAGCTGCTCCAAGGGTGAGGGCTGGCTAGGGGTCGCCCTGGAGGCACCTGTAGCCAGCTCTCATCCTCATTGAGCTGCTCCAAGGGTGAGGGCTGGCTAGGGGTCGCCCTGGAGGCACCTGTAGCCAGCTCTCATCCTCATTGAGCTGCTCCAAGGGTGAGGGCTGGCTAGGGGTCGCCCTGGAGGCACCTGTAGCCAGCTCTCATCCTCATTGAGCTGCTCCAAGGGTGAGGGCTGGCTAGTGGTCGCCCTGGAGGCACCTGTAGCCAGCTCTCATCCTCAATGAGCTGCTCCAAGGGTGAGGGCTGGCTAGGGGTCGCCCTGGAGGCACCTGTAGCCAGCTCTCATCCTCATTGAGCTGCTCCAAGGGTGAGGGCTGGCTAGGGGTCGCCCTGGAGGCACCTGTAGCCAGCTCTCATCCTCATTGAGCTGCTCCAAGGGTGAGGGCTGGCTAGGGGTCGCCCTGGAGGCACCTGTAGCCAGCTCTCATCCTCATTGAGCTGCTCCAAGGGTGAGGGCTGGCTAGGGGTCGCCCTGGAGGCACCTGTAGCCAGCTCTCATCCTCATTGAGCTATTCCAAGGGTGAGGGCTGGCTACGGGTATGCCCTGGAGGCACCTGTAGCCAGCTCTCATCCTCATTGAGCTATTCCAAGGGTGAGGGCTGGCTAGGGGTCGCCCTGGAGGCACCTGTAGCCAGCTCTCATCCTCATTGAGCTATTCCAAGGGTGAGGGCTGGCTACGTGTCGCCCTGGAGGCACCTGTAGCCAGCTCTCATCCTCATTGAGCTATTCCAAGGGTGAGGGCTGGCTAGGGGTCGCCCTGGAGGCACCTGTAGCCAGCTCTCATCCTCATTGAGCTATTCCAAGGGTGAGGGCTGGCTACGTGTCGCCCTGGAGGCACCTGTAGCCAGCTCTCATCCTCATTGAGCGTGATAACGGACGCTGCGCTGAACGGCGGAGCATAGGAACGGGCGGTGAAATAAGCGCGCCAAAAAAACTATAAAGTTTACGTTTTTTTTTCCGTAATTCATCAGATGAGGGTGATAACGGACGCTGCGCTGAACGGCGGCGCGTAGGAACGGGCGGTGAAATAAGCGCGCCAAAAAAACTATAAAATTTACGTTTTTTTTCCGTAATTCATCAGATGAGCGTGATAACGGAAGCTGAGCTGAACGGCGGCGCGTAGGAACGGGCGGTGAAATAAGTGCACCAAAAAAGCTATAAAGTGTACGTTTTTTTTCCATAATTCATTAGATGAGCGTGATAACGGAAGCTGCGTTGAACGACGGCGCGTAGGAACGGGCGGTGAAATAAGCGCGCCAAAAAAACTATAAAGTTTACGTTTTTTTTCCGTAATTCATCAGATGAGCGTGATAACGGATGCTGCACTGAATGGCGGCGCGTAGGAACGGGCGGTGAAATAAGCGCGCCAAAAAAACTATAAAGTTTACGTTTTTTTTCCGTAATTCATCAGATGAGCGTGATAACGGAAGGTGCGCTGAACCGTGGCGCGTAGGAACGGGCGGTGAAATAAGCGCGCCAAAAAAACTATAAAGTTTACGTTTTTTTCCATAATTCATTAGATGAGCGTGATAACGGAAGCTGCGCTGAACGGCGGCGCGTAGGAAAAGGCAGTGAAATAAGCGCGCCAAAAAAGCTATAAAGTTTCCTTTTTTTTTCCGTAATTTATCAGATGAGCGTGATAACGGACGCAGCCCTTAACGGCGGCGTCAGAGCGACTTTTTTTTGTTGCAGATTGAATTTTAAGTGCTTTTGGTATCATCAAACCTGTAGCCAGCTCTCATCCTCATTTAGCTATTCCAAGGGTGAGGGCTGGCTAGGGGTCGCCCTGGAGGCACCTGTAGCCAGCTCTCATCCTCATTGAGCTATTCCAAGGGTGAGGGCTGGCTACGGGTCGCCCTGGAGGCACCTGTAGCCAGCTCTCATCCTCATTGAGCTGCTCCAAGGGTGAGGGCTGGCTAGGGGTCGCCCTGGAGGCACCTGTAGCCAGCTCTCATCCTCATTGAGCTATTCCAAGGGTGAGGGCTGGCTACGGGTCGTCCTGGAAGTACCTGTAGCCAGCTCTCATCAAGAAAAAGCTACGCCTACTAAGTTGCATTAACCAATCGGAGCAGATTCATGATTTACATTCAAATAAACCATCATTTTAGGAAAAGGAAAAGGAGTTTTGGAGGGAAGTTTAATTTGATCCAGTGCTCAGGAGCAACAAGGGTGATTAGTGCACAAGAGAAGCTGTGACCTTAGCCAATTACAACCATGCCGCCCAAAAGAAGGTAAGTACACCTGGTGGGATAGTGAGTGGGAGGGAAATATGAATCTGCAGAGGTATGTGTTGCTTCTAGAAATACTCTTTCTGGACACCATTGCAGCATGCATTCTGGGGTACACTGAGACCATGGGAGTATTTGCAGAAGAGGTTAACATACAGCATGTATTGGGATCAGGTGCCTAACTATACTGCAGCATCATCTGAGCTTGTACTGGAATCAGGTGTATAAGTATACTTGTACTCATATAGCTTGTACTGGAATCAGGTGTATAAGTATACTTGTACTCATATAGCTTGTACTGGAATCAGGTGTATAAGTATACTTGTACTCATATAGCTTGTACTGGAATCAGGTGTATAAGTATGCTTGTACTCATATAGTTTGTACTGGAATCAGGTGCCTAATCTGATGTCCTCTCTGTGACCTCTGCAAACTTTTTAGCTTGGTTGTATTACTGTGGTGGGGGGAGGGGGAAGGATTGCGGTGTGAAAGTGTATTATAACATCATGTTAAGGCTTGCAATTGTTCAGGCTCAGTCACAGAAAGGGTTTATGTTTTTGGCGCGGTCTTTCTGTATCTTTCAAAGTTTGCAGTGTGAAAAGGCTTTAAACTGTATATGTACTTGCTCGCTCACTCGTTTTTTCTCCTTTTTGACTGATAAATGAGTGCCGGTCATGTGCAAAACTGTATACGCATTTGCATAGTCAATACCACATTAATTTTTTGCACGGTATCTTTGTCAATCTAAATAATTCTTGCAAAACCTCAGATTTGCGCAAGATCTAGGAACATGCATATGATAAAAAACCGCATGTGTTATGTGCACAATATTGCCACAATTTGTGTAGTATGCTATAAAAGTGCATTAACTTGTGCTAAACAATTGCTCCTTAAAAAATTGTGTACGTTTGTCCGTTTTTGTGACCAAAAATGAGGGCTGGCTATTGGTGGTCAAAATACACTCTAGAGCCAGCCCTCATCTTTTTAAAAAAATCTATGGCAATGATGAGACGTGCCTTTTCTCATGAGCTGTGTATTTGTTGTAAAAAAAAATCAGATTTTTGAAATCCAGTTATCCTGCTGAAACATAAAAAATGCTGGTTGATATTAGTGGGTGGAAAAGCTAGATTCTCACTGATATTGTTCCTGATCTTCCATTTTTCTTTTTTACAGCGGCTTCAGGATGCTGAAGACATGTCCACTATGTTACAAAGCATTTACTCAACTGCCACAGCACCTTACACGACAATGCCTTAGATGCTGTACACAAGAGGAGAAGGATGCGCTAGTGAAAGAATCTAGAAACTCACTGATAGCAATTGCAACAAAAGGAACATATATCCCTTATGACAAGATTCCAGAGATCACTACAAAGGACGATCTTATCTCCTTCCTGGAGGACAGAGGGTTTATAGTACCCGAGAAACCAACTATGGCCAGGTATGCCCCACTAGCATCTTATTCTTTGAATACTGATGTTCATACTTGTGTAAGCTTTATAGATTTGCATATATGTTCTGAACTATGCCAAATAATCACGTGTATTTTATATTTACAGGATTGTTGAAGATGAGGGGGCATCACCTGTGCAGGAGGAGCTGACAGCCAGTGAGCAAGAGCTGCCTAATGAGGAGGAAGTGCTGCCTGTTGAGGAGGAAATGTCTACAGTCATCGAGGAGGAGTCGCCCGTCCCAGAGGAAGAGCCGCCCGTCCCAGAGGAAGAGCTGTCCGTCACAGAGGAAGAGCCGTCCGTCCCAGAGGAAGAGCCGCCCGTCACAGTGGAAGAGCCGTCCGTCACAGAGGAAGAGCCGCCCGTCACAGTGGAAGAGCCGTCCGTCACAGAGGAAGAGCCGCCCGTCCCAGAGGATTATGATGTCTACAGGTCAGTGTAAATTTATACAAGGAATTTACTTTAATCCCTTGCTCAAACATTGCCTTGGCCTCAGCACATCCTGGCTTTTAGGCCACTTTAAAAAATTGTCAACACTGCTGGCCTACTCAAGATTGTACTTCACGTTATTACTAAGGATTTTTATAATTTACAGGACTGTTGAAGATGAGAAGCCATCTACATCAACTGGCACATCGGCACGCCGAGCCATATCAAATCCTGAATTGGTGCATCTTTCAGCTGCAGAAGACTATACATCCTCTGAAACATCCGACAGTGAAGCCGATCAACAACCAGAGACCAGAGAAAGAGAGGAAAATACCAGCCAAACAGATGAAGACAGGCCGAGGTCAGTTAGTGTGTGTAACATTCTCACTCATCATGCTTTTATATATATATACATATCTATATATATCTATATATATATATCTATATATATATATATCTATATATATATATATATATATCTATATATATATATATATATTGAGCAAAAAAACAATACAAATAATGTTTAACTGGGACAATTAATAGCATATCCCACAACTTTACAGCCCTTACAAAGTAATTTTTTCTCCTATTTTAGGCAATAGATTTCCCTTCCATTGCAGCCATAAAACAGGATGCCAAAAAAGTGCCCTACACACAGACAGCTCTGTGGGGCACACAGCTTTGGCGGGGCATACTAAAATGCACTGCCATTACGATTTTCATCTGTGGGCCAGTAGAGGATGATGTACTAGCTTTACCCACAGATGAACTTCAGAACACGCAGTGTTCAGCAGTGGATGCTGCGTATAAAGGGCAGGCAGCCAGCAAAGTGCTGCTGCCAGTCAGAGCACTGGGGTCCACAGAAATCGGGCCTGGGGACACAGAAATGTTTACCACCCCTGACAACGGTGAGTGGAACCCCCAGCTGTCAAGGTCCCCGACATTTCCCCAGATTCTTCCACTGGGTGAGGGCCCCATGAATGCGTCGTTACAGGGAACCCTGGACTCACAGGCCCCATAGCGGCTGCATAGTCTACTGCCATTGGCAGGACGTCACTATATATATGCTGTATATGCTTACACAGTATTTTTCTCAAAGTTCTAATTTGTTTCTACTCTGACCTGTTGTTCTTTCTTCCAAATTTGTAGGATGACAAGCCAGAAATGGACTGTTGACAAGAGGATCAAAATGAAAGATGCAGGTTATTATGATCACCATTCTCTGTCTCATCCAATATTAAAAGGTTTTTCCTCTTATTTGCAGAACCATTGCAAGCTGGAAAGATACAAACAAATTGTTGAAAATGTGTCAAGGTTTTTATACTTTATGAACAAACGCCGTGTGAGCCTCAACTTTGCGACAAAGATTGAAAACGCCCATTTATTTTTCAAAAACCTTCAAGATCTCGGTCTGTGCAACCAAACTGTCACCAACTACATTAAGAATGTCCGGAAATTTGTACATTATCAACTATTTGCAACCAATTTACGCGATAAAAATGAAAAACTCTTCAAGGCAATGAAGTATTTCCAGTATGTGACTGCGGATATTCAGAAGAAATTTTCCAAGGGAGTTGCAAAAGAAGTTGTCAGCAAAAGGTATGTCAGCTAATTTTTATCCTTTCAGATGTATGCACAATTATTATTTTTTCTCTTTTCTCTCTCCCGCCAGGATTTTTCATACATGACTTAAAAATAGGCCTCACCTATCAGTCACATTTATTAATCTTTCTCTTAGGTACCTGGAGTTGCATAAATTGGACAAAACACCTCAGCAATGCCAGGAGATCCTGACCGTTGCAAAGCCAGATTTCCTGCAAGCCATCGAGGATGTCCAAGGAGGATCCCGAAATGAAGTGCATCAGTTGGAGATTCTCTATTACCTTGAGGCCTTAATCATACTAAAACACTTACAAAGACCAGGAGTTGTCAGAAACATGACGGTAAGTAACAACCTACTCATTATCCTGATTTAAAGCCACATGTCTATCTAACTTTCCCATGTCTTGACTCACAGGTTTCTGAGTGGACAGAGAGGATGCGTCACATCTATCAAAATGAACAGCTAATAATTGTCGGAGTTAAATCCCATAAGACTGCTGCCCACCAAGTAGCCTGTTTTGTGCTTACTGAAGAAGAAGAAAAGGTAAGATGTTCCTGTCACTACGATGGCACCCACATTAGAGAGGGATCTGTTAGTTGTCATGACTTCAACCCGTAGGATTAGTGGCATTCTGTCCCTTTTAGTAGATCCTCCCTTTAACCAGATTTTACAGGACAACTTGGTGCTACATCCTCATGCAGGTGTGTTGGGAGTCTTTCCCTTATTTCCCTGCAGTATCCAGGATGCTAAACCATAGTATCGGTGTCCAGAATAGTGCATTTTCTTAACAATAATGCTTGTTGCAGCAGCATCCAGAATGCATTATCAGTAGGAACAGATATGCTCTCCCTTATCACAGATGTTCTGCACTTTAAATGAATGGTGGGCAGTTTATAGTCTGACATATGTTTGGTGTGAGGTGACTTTTCTATATATTTAGATTGTGTGGTTCCTATCATGCTCTGAAATCCAACTGAGGCGGAGGAGAGATACTGCCCTTTTAGTCTGTAGGTTTCGCTCTCCTGGTTAGGCACATCCCTCCCTCACGTTGGTGCGGTCATTGACTCCAGTAATTAATTTAGTCTATTTCAAATTTTCTTATCTTAATATTGAAGGGCCCAACTCAATTTTTATTAAGTGGTTTACTGTTTTTTGTTTTGTTTATTTACAGTGGTTTAACATCTACTTTAAAAAAGTGAGACGGGTGCTGGCCAAAAAAGACAGTCCAGATAAATTCTTCTTATCGACTACAGGAAGACAGATATATAATGTATCCACCGACCTTCATCGCTACCAGAAGAAGTAAGTCTTAAAAGTTAAAAATCCTACATATTAGATGTTGTGCCATGTATTTATGATCTACTCTATTGCTATCTAGGTACAAACTTAAATCCATCTCTAGTCAGGTGGCAAGAAAAACTTGTGAAACATGGACCGTGTCACATTTAACAGAGACACAGAGGTATCTTTTCTCCAAATATCTCAGTCATTCCAACATGACAGCAGAGAGGAATTACAGAGAAAAAACGTTAGGAGACCTCTGCCAAGCATACACACTGGTCTTGGCAGCAGGGAAATCATCGGAAAATCAACCTCAACCCAGCAGCTCAAGGTAATTTATTGCAAAGCAGTTATGATCTATTTCACCAAATTGTTGATAAAATGTAATATTCTGTTTTCTATCTCCCCTAAAGAGAAGCAGAAGAGAGCAATGGAGAAGAGGAGCAAATGGTCCAGCAAGCTGAAGACTACAGTGCCCAGGGTGAAACAGAGGACCTCGGTGTGTCAAATTTAAATACTAAGACTCAAAGGTGGGTATATTATTAAATCAAGCAAGCTAGTAGGAGTTGGCAAACTGTACATAGCTTGTGATGTTATGGACAATGACTTGTTCTTCTGAGCATCCTCAGCACCTATACCCAGGCAAAGTGCTCTCAGTAGCGGCCACTTGTAGACAGTATGCGGAAGGGTATATTACAGGCGTTTATTGATGATATCTCCATCGCAGAACAAACCTCGATGCCTAAACTTTTAGGATTGATAGAAGTTATCCTTATACCACTCTAAGTGCCCAGAAAATGTAATGTTATTATTTATATCAGGCGGAGAGCACCAATCGAACCTAGGGTCACAACAAGGTCCATGAAGACAGGGATGCAGTTGAGGAAAAGGAAACACCCAGGGTAATTGGTCAATATACTCATTCACATTGTCCTTGAACAATAAACATTTCGGTTTTAACATATGTATTCCCCTTCTTTCCTTTAAAGAGATTAAGAAGACGGCAGTGATCAGCTCCCAAGAAAGAATGAGGCGTTTCGGAGACTAAAGTTCCGGTCTTGTTAAAGTTTCTGAATTCATGTTTTATTTGTTTCTTTTCTATTCTAGGTTGTTCTACAATTCCAGGTGAACGGGGCCCTCGAAGCAATGGGAGAAGATTTTCTTTATTATAAACATTTGTACTGTTTGTATTAGTGTTAAAGGGATTCTGTCACCAGGTTTTAGCCATCTCATCTGAGCGCACCATAATGTGGACACAGACATCTTTATTCCAGTGATATATCACTTACTAGGCTGCTCAGTGTAGTTTGCATTAAAACACTGTTAAATCATCTGGAGATTATCATTAGAGCACTACTCCAGTAGTCCAGTCATACTTGGGAGCTGCCAAATCTGCAACAGAGAAAACAGTAATTTTATCAAAATGACAGCAAGGAGCTCAGTAAGTGAAACATTGCTGGATCAGGATTTCTATCTCTACATTATGCTGCTGTCCGATGGGATGTCAAAAACCTGGTGACAGAGTCCTTTTAATAACTATTTTAAAGATAAATATAAAGTGGAAGTCCTATGGCTATGATGAAACAATTCTGACAACTGTTCAAATGGCACAATCATTTACTACCGTCAGGTTTCTGAGCCGTTTAGTCTAATGCTTTGTCAGTATTACTAGAATCCATAATAATTTAAAGGTCAGGTAGCCATAAAAGTGCTCCTGCCAGTCAGAGCAGTGCAGTCCCTGGAAATCAGGCCTAGGGAAGCAGAATATATTACCATCCCTAACAACGGTAAGCATGACCCCCAGCTGTCCAGCAACCCGACATGTAGAACTGCCTATAAAAATGACCATTTGTCCAGTCAGTGCATCACTCTCTGGTGCCCTTTTACACTGGCACACTGCTTTCTGTCTCTCTCTCTTTCTCTCTCTCCAGTGCAATGCTCTCTGGTGCTCTTTCACTCTCTTTCCAGTGCACCACTCTCTGATGTGTTCTCTTTCTCCCTACTGCACCGCTCTCTGGCACTCCTCTGTCTTTATAGTGCAGTGCTCTCTTTTGTGCTCTCTCAGTCTCCAGTGCATCACTGGCGCTCACTTTTGATCTCTCCCCATTGCACCACTCTCTCGCATGCTCTCTCTCTGGTGCTTTCTTTCCATCCAAAGTGCCTTTTTTTGTCTCTGTGCCTTCACGAGCCTCTCAATCTCTGTCTTTGCCCATCTGTGGCTCTCTATCGGTCTCTGTGCCTCTCTGTCCCTCCCTGTGCTTCTATTTACCTTTTGCATCCCTCTATGTGCCTACCTTTGCCCCTTTGCTCCCCTCTTTGCCTCTATGTGCCTCTCAATGACTCTCTCTCATGCACACCTCTTCCTGTAGGTCAAAGGTAAGAAGCACTACTCAAGTTGCAGCAGAGAAGATTAATTGGTAAGTAACCACAAAGCTACACAGTGTTTAACACTTGTGTATTTTTTAAGAATCTTGTTCCTGTAGGATGCTTCCTGAACATTAAAGTGAATTGTCAGGAAACATCTTTAAGCTACAGGATCCTTGAAAAATATGCAAGTTTTTATTGGATGATTTGTCAGGCTATCAACAATCACACAGGGCCACAGGCCCGTCAACAGGGCAATAGCCCACTCCACAAGGCCAATGACCCTTTGCAAAGGGCCAGAGGTCCCTTTCCGCAGTGCCATAGGCATTTCCACAGGGCCATAACCCACTCCAGCTCTCTCCACAGGGCAACAGGCCCATTTGAAGGGCCACAGATCCCTCTTCAGGGTCACAGGCCTTTCCACAGGGCCGCACCCACCTTCAGCTCTCTCCACAGGGCCATAGGCCCTTTCCTCAGGGCCACAAGCCCCTCCAGCTCTCTCCACAGGACCACAGGCTCCTACCGGGCCACAGGCCTTTACACAGTGCCACAAGCCCCTCCAGCTCTTTCCACAGGCAATCATGTTGCATTTTGTTTACTGCAAAAGACTTCATAGGCCCCAATCTTACTCCAGAGCCTTCCACAGGCCCCTCCAGCCCACTCCACATGGCCTTTTTTAGCAGAGCAAAACTCCCTCCAGCTCTCTTTACATCACTACATGCCCCTCTGCGGGCAAATAACCCCTTCAACTCTCTCCACAGTACCATAGGCTCCTTCTGCCGAGCCACAAGCATTTCCACAGGGCCACAATCCCCTCCAACTCTTCTCCACAGGACAACAAGCTCTCATTACAGGGCCATAGCTCCCCTCCACAGGGCCAAATGCACTTTCTGCATGGACACAGCCCCATTTAGCTCTCTCCACAGAGACACAAGGCCCGTCTGCAGAGCACAAGCCCCCTCTTCAAGGCCAAAAGGCCTTTCTACATGGCCATAGTCATTTCCATAGGGCATGAGCCCCTCCAGCTCTCTCCACAGGGCAACGGACCCCTATACAGGGTCACAGGCCTTTCCACAGGGCCACAACACCTTCAGCTCTCTCCACATGACCACAGGCTCCTACTGGGCCACAGGCCTTTCCACAGTGCCACAAGCCCCTCCAGCTCTCTCCACAGGCAATCATGTTGCATGTTGTTTACTGCAAAGGACTTCATAGGCCCAAATCTTACTCCAGAGTCTTCGAAAGGCCCCTCCAGCCCGCTCCACATGGCCTTTTCGTCAGGACACAACTCCCTCCAGCTCTCTTTACATCGCCACATGCTCCTCAGCGGGGCCACAGACACCTATACAGGGTCACAGGCCTTTCCACAGGGCCTCAACCCCTTCAGCTGTCTCCACAGGACCACAGGCTTTTCCACAGCCCACAACTCCTTCCAGCTCTCACCACAGGGCCACAGCCCCTTCCACAGGGTTAAAGGGCATATCCATAGGGCCACAGACCTTTCCACAGGGCCACAACACCCTCCAGCTCTCTCCACAGGACAAGAAGCTCTCTTTACAGGGCCATAGCTCACCTCCACAGGGCCAAAAGCACTTTCCACACGGCCACAACTCCCAACAGCTCTCTCCACAGAGTCACAGGGCCCGTCTGCAGGGCACAAGCCCCCTCTTCAAGGCCAAAAGGCCTTTCTACATGGCCATAGTCATTTCCATAGGGCACGAGCCCCTCCAGCTCTCTCCACAGGGCAACGGACCCCTATACAGGGTCACAGGTCTTTCCACAGGGCCACAATCCCCTCCAACTCTTCTCCACAGGACAACAAGCTCTCTTTACCGGGCCATAGCTCCCCTCCACAGGGCCAAATGCACTTTCTGCATGGCCACAGCCCCCTTTAGCTCTCTCCACAGAGACACAAGGCCCGTCTGCAGGGCACAAGCCCCCTCTTCAAGGCCAAAAGGCCTTTCTACATGGCCATAGTCATTTCCATAGGGCACAAGCCCCTCCAGCTCTCTCCACAGGGCAACGGACCTCTATACAGGGTCACAGGCCTTTCCACAGGGCCACAACACCTTCAGCTCTCTCCACAGGACCACAGGCTCCTACTGGGCCACAGGCCTTTCCACAGTGCCACAAGCCCCTCCAGTTCTCTCCACAGGCAATCATGTTGCATGTTGTTTACTGCAAAGGACTTCATAGGCCCAAATCTTACTCCAGAGCCTTCCACAGGCCTCTCCAGCCCGCTCCACATGGCCTTTTCCTCAGGCCACAACTCCCTCCAGCTCTCTTTACATCGCCACATGCCCCTCTGCGGGGCCACAGACCCCTATACAGGGTCACAGGCCTTTCCACAGGGCCACAACACCTTCAGCTCTCTCCACAGGACCACAGGCTACTACCGGGCCACAGGTCTTTCCACAGTGCCACAAGCACCATCCAGCTCTCTCCACAGGCAATCATGTTGCACTTTTGCAACAAGAGTCAATTTTTGTTGCAGTTCGGCAACATTGGAGTCAACCCTGTTGCAAATCGGACACGAAGCTTGAAAATTTAGATGTTTACTGCAAAGGACTTCATAGGCCCCCATCTTACTCCAGAGCCTTCCACAGGCCCCTCCAGCACGCTCCACATGGCCTTTTCCACAGGCCACAACTCCATCCAGCTCTCTTTACATCGCCACATGCCCCTCTGCGGGGCAACAGACCCCTATACAGGGTCACAGGCCTCTCCACAGGGCCTCAACCCCTTCAGCTCTCTCCACAGGACCACTGGCTCCTTCTGCCGGGCCACAAGCCTTTCCACAGGGCCACAATCCCCTCCAATTCCACAGGACAACAGGCTCTCTTTACAGGGCCATAGCTCCCCTCCACAGGGCCAAATGCACTTTCCACATTGCCACAACCCCCTCCAGCTCTCTACACAGAGTCATGGGGCCCGTCTGCAGGGCACAAGCCCCTTCATCAAGGCCAAGGGGCCTTTCTACAGGGCCACTGGCCTTTAAATAGTGCCACAACCTCCTCTGGCTCTCTCAAGAGGGCCACAGGCTCCTTCTACAGGGCAAGGGCCCCCTCCACAAGGCCAAAGGCCCTTGGCAAAGGGCCATAGGTCCATTCCACAGGGCCATAGTCATTTCCATAGGGCCATAACCCCCCTCAAGCTCTCTCCACAGAACCGCAGGCTCCTTCTACAGGTTTACAGGCATATACACAGGGCCACATCCGCCTTCACCTCTCTCCACAAGGCGACAGGGCCCTTTCACTGTGTCATAGGCCTTTCCATAAGGCCACAACCCCCTCTGTCTCTCTCAAAAAGGACAGAGGCTCCCTTTACAAGGCAACAGCCCCCTCCACAAGGCCAAAGGCCTTTTTCAAAGGGCCACAGGTCCCTTTCGCAGGGCCATAGGCATTTCCCCAAGGCAATAACCCCCTCCAGCTCTCTCCACAGGACCACAGGCTCCTTCTACAAGACTACAACCCCTTTGAGCTCTTTCATCAGGGCCACAGCCTCCTCCGCCCCCCTTTAATCAGTTAAAAGGGCTCAATTGAGTGACCACAACACCTTCAGCTCTCTCCACAGGACCACAGGCTCCTACTGAGCCACAGGACTTTCCACAGTGCCACAAGCCCCTCTAGCTCTCTCCACAGGCAATCATGTTGCATGTTTTTTACTGCAAAGGACTTCATAGGCCCAAATCTTACTCCAGAGCCTTCCACAGGCCCCTCCAGCCGGCTCCACATGGCCTTTTCCTCAGGCCACAACTCCCTCCAGCTCTCTTTACATCGCCACATGCCCCTCTGCGGGGCCACAGACCCCTATACAGGGTCACTGGCCTTTCCACAGGGCCTCAACCCCTTCAGCTCTCTCCACAGGACCACAGGCTTTTCCACAGCCCACAACTCCTTCCAGCTCTCACCACAGGGCCACAGCCCCTTCCACAAGGCTAAAGGGCCTATCCATAGGGCCACAGACCTTTCCACAGGGCCACAACACGCTCCAGCTCTCTCCACAGGACAAGAAGCTCTCTTTACAGGGCCATAGCTCACCTCCACAGGGCCAAATGCACTTTCCACACGGCCACAACTCCCAACAGCCCTCTCCACAGAGTCACAGGGCCCGTCTGCAGGGCACAAGCCCCCTCTTCAAGGCCAAAAGGCCTTTCTACATGGCCATAGTCATTTCCATAGGGCACGAGCACCTCCAGCTCTCTCCACAGGGCAACAGACCCCTATACAGGATCACAGGCCTTTCCACAGGGCCACAACACCTTCAGCTCTCTCCACAGGACCACAGGCTCCTACTGGGCCACAGGCCTTTCCACAGTGCCACAAGCCCCTCCAGCTCTCTCCACAGGCAATCATGTTGCATGTTGTTTACTGCAAAGGACTTCATAGGCTCAAATCTTACTCCAGAGCCTTCCACAGGCCTCTCCAGCCCGCTCCACATGGCCTTTTCCTCAGGCCACAACTCCCTCCAGCTCTCTTTACATCGCCACATGCCCCTCTGCGGGGCCACAGACCCCTATACAGGGTCACAGGCCTTTCCACAGGGCCTCAACCCCTTCAGCTGTCTCCACAGGACCACAGGCTTTTCCACAGCCCACAACTCCTTCCAGCTCTCACCACAGGGCCACAGCCCTTTCCACAAGGCTAAAGGGCCTATCCATAGGGCCACAGACCTTTCCACAGGGCCAAAACACCCTCCAGCTCTCTCCACAGGACAAGAAGCTCTCTTTACAGGGCCATAGCTCACCTCCACAGGGCCAAATGCACTTTCCACACGGCCACAACTCCCAACAGCTCTCT